>NW_028140438.1:0-26655 GCF_965202585.1 Thalia democratica | reverse complement strand
TTAAAATACACAGTTAAGATAGTCTTTAGTATGCACATTTTTTTGGTTTTTCAACTTTAGAAACAACTTAAATTTCTAGAAAATAACTAGATCACTGTAAGTGGTTTAAACATTGTTTCTTAAAATGTTCATAATCTATAACAGTAAACTTGGATAATAAGTTCTGCGTACACTAGACTATAAAAAATATAAATTATTGTTATGTATAACATTTTTATAAACATTTAGACTTTTTTAGGAGCAAATAAGATGTTAAGAACTGATAATGTTAGTTATGTTTTGAGTTTTCCAACAAAAAGCTCAAAGTAACATTTTTATATTTTACTTATTTTTTTGTGCAGAGTAAAACAACTTCTATGCACTCAAGTGTGCACAGGTTTAAGCATAAGTATTGCTAATGTTGAAAAAAAGCGTTGTGACCTAAAAAATTCTTTCAAAAAAAAAAAAGTATTACTTATAGATTAAAACTGTTAACCTAGAATAGTATAAGCAGTTTTTTTTAAACGGAAAGAAATCGTTGTCCAAAAATAAGGTCAAAAGACTAAGTATATAAAAAGACCTTTTGGTATGCACACCACATGTATAAACCTAATAACACATCACTATTTTATTAGTAATCTAAATTATACAATCACCGCAGTGAGTTTATTAAAAATTTAATTTGAAATATATTCTAAAGTTTAATTTAAACTTTTGAAATATTTTGTTTAAATGTTTTTCTTTATTTAAAACGAGAACTTGACAAGATAGTTTTAACAGTTTTATTTATCTAAATGTTAATTTGCTTGAGAAATCTTGCATGGAAAATTTTTCATAATTTTCTGTCTGCAAGTTATGAATGTACAAAACTTTCCACTTCAAATTGTGTAAATTTTTAAATTAAAAATATCATGTGATGAAGTACTTTTTAATAATCCGAGAGAAAAAGAAAGAAAAACTTTTGTATAAATACTAATTGAGTGACTTGTTTTCGTTACTGAAATAAAACAATGAAAGCGGTTTTCGTCATCGCTATTATTTTTGCTTGCATGTTTTGTGAGGTGACCTCGATTAAATGCTATACATGTCTAGCTGATTTTGCAAAGAGTCAATCTTCTGAAAATGTGCCAGACTGCGCCTCTCAAGAATTGGTAGAATGTTCTAGCAGAAACGAGTTTTGTTTTAAAACTGAATACGGATGGATAAGGTCACTTATTGATCGTGAACCTCCAGGTCACTATCTCGGGAAGGGGTGTACTGGAAATTATGATATATGCGCTGAAAGTGGGTATTATTGGAGACTTTTTCACTGGTGGACTTGTTGCCAAGGTGATGGTTGCAATAAGTAAACAAACTTACAGAGTTAAGTTGTAAAAGTATTCACTTCTACTTCGTATTTTTAATAAATTCAGTACTTTGTGTTTTTTATATAAAAAAAATAAAGTTTTAGTTTATAAACAAAGCTGAAAGTTTTTTAAAGTTAGTCTGCATATTTTGTTTGTTTCTCATTAAAATTAGTTATATGTGTAAAGTATGCAGTATTTAAAAAAAAATGTTGCAATATTTTTTTTACTTTTATATAAGATAAGTAACGAAAATTCAAGAAAATTACGTCGCTAGAAAATGTGATAAAAAAGAATCTTAACTGAACTGACGTATGTAAAAAAAAATTCAAATAAAAAAAAACATCGGAATAAGCTAATAAAATTAGTCAATACAGCATATATCAAGTATTTTTGTTCTAAAACTTTTATATATAAAATACAGACTTAATAAAAACTTTACGATTTTAGCTATTGAAGGTCTTATCAAATAAGGTTGAATAAGTTAAATGTACGTTTGAATCTTAAAATGTTCCTATATTATAGTTTTTAAAAACTTATAAAAATAAACTTTGTAAAGGAAATCGCTAAGTATTGGAATTTTCAATATAAATTAAGCTTTTCAAATTAATGAGTTTTTACAGTAGAGTATAGATTATAATTTTTATACTTTTCATAAATATTTTACAGTTATTGAATGTTAATCGTGAAAATAAGTTAGCGGAGTTTTTTTGTAAAAAAGTTTTAAATACTACAACACGTAACCAATAAAATATATTCTTTTTTACTTTCTTATTTCATCATATAGTATTAACCTTATATTTATTGACTCAAAAGCGATTTTAAAAGCTAAGTTACAAAAGTTTCAATTAATTACAAAAAATATGGTTATTTCATTTAAAGTTTGAACTTTGTTTAGACTTTGAAATTAAGATACTTTTATTTATCAGTATACCGTAGATATGAGAAGTTAGGATAAAGTTCAACTTAAGTATAAATTAAGATCAAAACAAAACTATCCAAACTGTAAATTTAATTGGTTAAACTATTAAGCAAAATAAGCGCTTAGAAAATATATATAACAGTTTTTTAACAGAATAGTATGTATTAAAATTTACTACATTAGTAGGATAAAAAGAAACAAAAAGAAAAACAAGTTAGATAACGATTACTGCAAATATAAAAATCAAAACACTAAAAACAGTTAATTTCATAAAAAAGCAGTATATTATGTTTAAAATAATTCTATTTTTGAATAACTTCAACTATATTCAACCACAAAACAAACCAAGAAAACTAAAAAATATAAATTAAATTTTGTAAAGTTGTTAAAACTACGGCCCCGTATCATACATATCTGTTATTTTACAATAAAAAGTACACTTTAAAAAGTACAATTATACAAAAACAGAACATCAAAAAAAAAGTAATATAACATTAAATTTTAAATAAACTATTGCAGGTTAAAAATTTAGAATAAATACTTTAAATAATTATAAAACTTTTACAACTATTTTTTAATAAACTAATGGTTTTTATATTTAGTTAATGTAAATATCGACAATTAAACAGAATATTTTTGAAATTAAGCAGTAAACTATAATAGCAAAAAAAAAAAGAAAAAATGGTCATTAAAACATTTAAGTTTAAGTTTTTTTCTGTAAATTTTAAAAGTATTACAGTAAAGTTACTATTAAGTAAGAGTTTACGTTAATCTTTTTGTTTATTTTATGGAAAGTTACAGTAGTTTTACTAAACTTTTTTTAAAATTTTTAAACAAATGAATACTGTTTGAAATACCTACTTAAGATCAAACAAGTTTAAAGAAAACAAAATCACAACATACCTAAGTAATAAAATAAATTATTAGAAAACTATCGAATTAAAACTTATAAACAGCTATTTATTTTCTTTTAGACAACTAAAAAAAATCTGCGCCAAATATATTGCTTATAATATTTTATATACAGTTATTTTTTTTGTATATAGTTTTATAACCGTTTTTTTTAACTTTTAACTTTATGACATAGAAAATATTTAATGTGAAGAAATAAAAGTTTAGCTACCTAGTCAAAAAGAATACTTTTAAACTTCAAAAATTAAGTATATAAAAGTTTTCTTTATTACTTGCCTACTTAGTTTTTGTTTGTTGAAAGTGTAAAGTTACCAAAATTCATGCAAAATTACGAAAGCAGTT
This sequence comes from Thalia democratica, assembly GCF_965202585.1. NCBI lineage: Eukaryota > Metazoa > Chordata > Thaliacea > Salpida > Salpidae > Thalia > Thalia democratica. The sequence continues at coordinate 23,157 of NW_028140438.1, read as the reverse complement.
ACTAATGTAATCAAATACTTCAACTGATATATTCACGAGAGTATGATTATTGATACTTAACGTTATGTATTTTCTGTACATTTTAAGATACTAATCAATTTCACAAAGAACTACTTTTTGTGGAAAAAATTGCTTTTCATACAAAAATAAACATTTAAAAATTATTTATTCATGTTATATATATATATGGCTCTTTGTGATAAAAAAGATTGCTGACTTTTTTTACCTCACTAAACTTTCTGTGCAAATTAATAAAAGTAATATGCAGTACTGTGCACAGTTGCAAACCGTGAGGATGTTTAAACATAAATGTTATCAGTTTAGAAAAAAGTGCACTGCAACCCTGAAAAAGCTACTGATAATACAGTATAGTTTATAAGCGAAACTACTTTATTAAGAAGAGTGCAAAAAAAGTTTATGTTATATTATTATTAAATTTTTGATTATAAAACTATCTAAAAGTGCGTAATGAACTAAAAATATTTCCATTTTTTTTATATTGTCCTTGTTTTAAGTTTTTAAAATTAATTATAGTTGTTTTTCTATTTTTTCTTAAAAAAAAAACAGTTTTATCTCTACAATTATTTACTTTCTATATAATTTTGTTGATTTGGAAAGTTTTTCAAAGTTTTTTTCATTAACTTAGTTATATACAAAAATTTTCCTTTTTAAACTATGTAAATTTTCAAGTAAAACCATCATGCGATAAAATACTTTAAAGTTATACGAGAGAAAAAGAAAGAAAACCGTTTGTATAAATACTAACACACTGACTTCTTTCGTTACTGAAGTAAAAAAATGAAAGCAGTTTTTGTCATCGCTTTTATTTTTGCCTGCACGTTTTGCGAGGTAACCTCGTTAAAATGCTATGAATGTGCGGCTAAAGACGTAAAGAGTTTTGAGTTTTCTTTGGAAAATGTGCCCAACTGCGCTTCTCAAAAATTATTAGAATGTTCTGACGATCACAAGTTTTGTGCTAAAATGGAATACGGGTGGATTTGGTCAATTTTCACCAAAGAGCCCGCGGGTCATTACATTGGGAAGGCATGCGCTCCTGAAGATTACTGCACTTCAAACGGCTCCTATTGGTACTCGGGTAGCTGGGTGACTTGTTGTCAGGGTGACCACTGCAACCAGTAATCGCATTCATGAAGTTGAAATTGTAAATGTTGTCACTATTACTTCGTGATTTGAATAAATTCATTATTTTGTTTGTTTTATATATTTTATTTAAATAGAGTAGGAGTTTATAAGCAAGACTGATGGGGTTGTAAAACTTAGCCTGTAAGTTTTTTTTGTTTCGAATCACGAATAATTGTAGGTGTAAATTATATTGTTTATCTTAAATAAATCATTGTAAAGAAATAATTTCAAGTAATACATTAAAGTATTTTAAATATGACTGTATAGCTGGGAAACGTGCTAAACAAAGATAAAAAAAGTTTTAACTCAATATGTTAAAGAAAAAAAAAAAGAACTTAATACAAAAACCTTTGTAATGAGCTAATAAATATTTTTATTACAGACGTTAAATTTAAATAACGAGCATAAGTAAAATTTTAATAAAGATGTCATGATAAAATGTTTGTTATAAATATTCAGATTTAATTTAGTAAGCACTAGAAGTAAAAGTAAGTTTGAAAAAAAACTTGTTATAAACTTTAATCATGAAATTGAAAGAAAATGTAAAAAATCGAACTTATTTTAATTCGTATTGAAATTAAACATCATATAAAAATAGATATCAAAATGTTAAAGGTAGATAAAATGTGTAAAAAGTAGAGTATAAAATTTATCTAATTTATCATACATTGCAGTAGTAAACAGATAAATAATATAATAATATTATAGTTTTTTCATCAGAAAATTCTTAATTTTTAGATATATAAGTATAAGTTTGCTTTAATTTTTAAATTTAAAAAACTTTAAAAATAAAAGATATAGTAATAATCAATAAGATTGCTCAGGTGATTATTTATTAAATTATAACCTAATTAGTTAGTGTAATGTTAATACGTGTTGCAAACAAAATAGAGATAAATGCTAGACTAATACAGAAAATGTTTTTGAGATTTTACTGTATTGTCTGAGTTACATCACTACTAAAAACAAAACAAAGTTATTTTTGTGTTTATAAATATTTTTTATAACGACACATAAGAACAGTTTTACATTGCTTTTCCCCTAACTACTTGTATTAAGCCTATTAAATTTCGGCTAATAAATTTAAGCAGTAAGAGCAAGATTTGTTAAGCTAAACAAAAAAGTCTGTTAAGAAAATATTTGCTACCTTTTTTTAAAATTAAGTTTTTTGTAATCAATACTGAATCACCTGATAAGGCATTTTGACTTTTTATACTTATTTGTAGGTGTTATCTCTGAGGTTTCAAAAAACTAACAAAGTTCTATGTAAAATATTTAATTGTTATATAACTTTCTACTAATCTTGAAAAAATATTTCAGTTTGTAATTTTTTTACTATAACATAGGTTTTTTTCTATGCTTGATTTAAGACTGTCAAGTTTTGTATACTTAACTCGTTCAAAAAAACAAAAAACTAAATAGTTATGGCAACACGAACTTGTGAGCAAAAATAAACACTTGTTTTGAAACTTTTAAAATTAGAAAAGTTTTTGATTGTTTAACTTAATTTTTCCAGTACATGCTATTAATTAAGATACTGTTTTATTAACAAATATTAAAAAAAAAAAACTCCTTTTAAACTTTATGAGCAGTATAACGATTTTACATTCGTTTTATAGACCTTAACTTTAAAACACAAAAAATAATTAAAAAATAGTTTTGCACGACTTTATACACGAATTTACATTTTACATACACTACACAGTAAAACGAAAATAAGTTGAAACCACACATTGTAAAGTAACAATTTTTTTTTGTTAAAAAATTAAAAATAAATGTAAACATGTTCAACATGAAATTTACATGAAATTTAAACATGTCATTAAAAACAATTAGCCTTATGGTTTTTGTTGGCGAACTTAAAAATTTTAGCAGATCGACAGTTAAATTTACAGTTTTCTTTATATAAATTGTTGTTTTTAAACAATAAGTTAAAGTGTGTGCAGTGCAAAAATGTTAAACAATATACTTAACATCTAAAATAGAATTTTCTAAAAGAATTAAGAGTTTTATATTGATAAACCTTGAGTAGTTCTAAACTTAAAGATTTAACTAAAAAGCTTTTTTGTTGCCAAATAAGGTAATACAAGCTTAATAAAGTTTTTAACATATATATACATTTAGTTAAGTTATAAACTTAATTAAAATGCAAACAAATTTTTAGAAAGAAATAATTAAGTCTTGCAATTTTTAATAGAAACTTGATTTCCAAAAGTTTTTGAGTTTTTCATAATGGTATACTATCAAAATCCACCCGATTTTTTTTTAATAGTTTCTTTATTTATTAATTTAATTCATAATATTTTTGCATTTTATTTATCCATTTTTTATTTATTTTTCAATATCACTTTTACCCTTATCCCTTACCCTCGATCGGTAAGCAGTTCTCGAGTTTAACCGGTTGGATTTTGATCGGGTGGATTTTGATCGCGGGTGGATTTTGAATGTGTCCCGTCATAGTACACTATAATTTAGTTTTTTAAATAATATTTTTAGATTAACTAAGTTACGTTAATTTTGAAAAAAAGCTGTTATTCTTATAGTTTTTTTAATGAATATAATTTATTAAAAAAGATCAAGATTTTGTACAACTTAAATATATTGAACCTTAAAATCAAACCTAATATTTTGACAAAATAAAAAGCTCTACAGATTCGTTCAAACTACATCCAAGTTACAAGCAACGTACATTTAGTTGTGTATATATCCTCTAAATTAAAAAAAAATTGTCGATACAAAAATAACATGTTGTTGAAGTTGTTAACAAAAAATTGTAAAAATAAATCTATTGAATACTATAACATTAATCTTAGAACAAACCAATTCAGGTTAGGAAGTTTAAAACAAAGTATTCTTTTTTAAATTTGAAATCATATTTTGTTTGTTGTTATTTAGTTTTTGTTTAATGGTTTTTATAATTGTTTAAAAGAATGTACGCATATAAAAATAGTTAAAGCAATAATAATGAATATAAAGTAAAAGCTTTGTTTTTAAAGTTTATTTTTTTTATAAAGTTTAAAAAAAAAGACAATTAAAAAGAATGCCATTTAAACTAAAACGAAAAGTGTCATAGCTATAAAATCACTATTTAAACATAGTTCTTAATAGAAAGATTGCTCGTTAAAATAGTCACAGCTTTTTTCTTTTTCTGTATTTTTACAAAAATAGTACTGTAAATTTACTAGTACAATAAAATACTTTTTCTTTTTTAAATTTTTAAATGGAAAATTACTGTAACTTTACAGTGATTTAAATAAAGTTTTAAACAAAGTTCAGCCTACTATATAAATTGTTTAAAAATCGTTTGGTGTTTAACATACAACTTTTATTGTTCTACTAGTGTTACGACATTTTGAGTAAAACAATAACCATAGTACTTTTTCAGTCTGCTACTACGACAAAAATTTTTTAAAAAGTTACTTTACATACATTTAATTTTCTTTTATACTCAAAAAACACAAACTTTTGGTTTTATTAACACTAAAAAAAAAGAATTTTGATATTTTCCTATTATTAGAAAATAAAAGTTTTGGTATATTTTAGGTGTTCCACTAAGATAAAGTGAAATAAATACCTGGCATTTTTAAATATACTTCTGTAAACACGAGTGCAAAAGTTTTTTATAAGAGTTTGTCTGTTTTTAGACTGTAAAACAACTTTTTTTTTGTAAGAATTATAATGATAATATCAAATTTTAATAATATCTTAAAGATAATATCAAATTTTGAAGAAAATGTGCTGCAATCATGCAAAATCTATTAATAAAGTTTATGTTTTCTAGATTAAGCTTACTGAAATTAGAAGATTGTAAATAATCTTGTTAGTGTTATACTATTTAATTTTTGATTTTACAAATAGTAGAAACAGTATTAATAAAATAAGAATAGTTAAGCTTGATAAACTTTTTTGTTTTTTAGAATACATGATTTTTTGAAATTTAGGCTTGTTGATATTATAGTTTTTTTTTTTTAATCTCGAAAACTTTAACAATTTTCTTGTAAATTTATTAGTTAAGTAATAAAAAAATATGTGATACTTTTCTTGATTTTTGGTCTATATCAACACTATCAATATATTTTAATTAAAGTAACTGTTGTTTTTAAAAGTTTTAATGACTATTTAAAAAAATTTCATGTAATAAAATACTTAAAAACGACACGAGAGAAAAAGACAAAAAAATCTTTTAGATAATTATCAATACATTCACTTGCTTCGTTTTCAAGTAAAACAATGAAAGCGATTTTTATCATCGCTTTTATTTTTGTTTACATGTTTTGCGAGGTAACCTCGTTAAAATGCTATTATTGTAGTTATAAGAGATCGAACCCTAGCTGCGATTCTCCAAAAGAAGCAGAATGTCCTGAAGAATACAAGTTTAGTGCTAAAGTCGAGTACGATTGGCTTGTGTCAATATTTTTTACTGAACCTCCAGGTCACTACCTTGGGAAGGGGTGTGCTTCTGAATATTGGTGCACTGAAAATGGGTATTATTGGTGGTGGGGTCACTGGGTGACTTGTTGTCAAGGTGACTACTGCAATGAGTAAACAGTTTTAATTATGAACAGTTGTAAAAAATATCATTACTGCTTTTTGGTTAAATTAAATTGAATGTTTTATGTTGTTAGTAGTTTCTTTGTTTAATTTAAATCACATATTAAATCAAATAAGAGTTTTTTAACGAATTTGAAATGTTTTATTCTTTTATTATTTTATATTTAATATTTATTTAACTTAATTATTAGAGGTTTGAAATATTATGTTTTTTCTGAACAAAGTGTGGTGCTATTTGTTTAATTAGTTTTTTTCAAGTCATGTATTGTAAAGACAATTCTATAGCTAGTAAGTGTGCTAAATAAGAATAAAAAATACTTATATACTTATAAATAAAAACACAAAAAGAAGGAAAAAAATCTAATGTGATTGTTTAGCGTAGTTAAATAGTTTTTACTAAAACTTAAAGTTTTAAAGACAGTTTTATCAAATGACTGTTTTTATTAGTTGTAGACAGAAGTAAAAAGTAGACAAACTTTTTGATACTTTCAAGCTTTATACAAAATAATTATTAACTAAAACTAGATGTTAAGTTTTAGTTTTTACAAACGCTTGAGTTATGTTACATGACAAGCTTTGTATTAAGTAAAGTTAGTATTAGTTTTCCTAAATGTACTACTATAGACATAAATAACCCAACGTTATTATTATGTTTTAAAAACAATTTATTTAAATGAGATTATTTTGTTGAATATTTTAAATATGAAGAAAAAATGAGCACTTTTTGTTATTAAATATTGTAAGTTAGTATTTATGCTTTTTTGACCATAATACTTCTAAGTATTGAGATTAAAAAAGAGTAACTCAAAAAAATTAATAGTTTTGCAGATTAAGATAAAAGCAAAGTAAAAATAGTAATTATGATAACAAAGTACAATAGTAAATTTTGTGTTATCTTATAAAAAAAAAACTTAATTAAGTACATTAACTAAATCCAAAGATGAAATATGTTATTTTGAAAGTAAAGAAAACAAATAAAAGTTTATCTAAATTAGTAAAAATCATACCTCAAGTTTTTATATGAAGAATTAGCAAAGATATTTCGGAAAACTCTATTGAGTAAAAAGTGTACTTAAAAACAGACCAACTTATTTAGTATTTCAAATTTTAAATAGTACTTTAAAAAAAAGTTTTCTCTTTACTTGTTTGAAATATTTTATTATGAATTGATTTATGAGTGTCAATTAATAAACACAAGGCCAAAAATAAGCTTTTATTTTTTTTTACGTGTTTTGGAGTATAACATCATATTGAGTATATAAATATAGAACTTAAATTTATCATGTTTTCTTTTAAGCTACATTTGTAAATACTAAAATGTAATGCCGAATTTTAAAGAATCAAAATGTATTTGTAACCGTAAAATGATGGCAACATGAAAGTTTTGTTCATGTACACTTAATTTGAGCTTACTTTTTATGTTAAAACGTTTTGCTATAATGAAAACTTAAATACTATTTATATCGTAAAAATTATAGTATTTAATTTTTCATAATAAAAACACTGATTGTTTTTTTGAATATTTTTGTAAAGAGCTTTTATATATTCTATTGAACTTAGAACAAAAATAGAGGGTATTCTTGTCTTTTTAATAAAATTATATACATTTTACAAAAGATAAGCATAGTTCTTATGTTTTATGAAACAAGAACAAAGTAAAAAATAAGTTAGAAAAGTATTTTCTTTCCTATTAAGTAGAAAATTATTTCAAGAAATAATAAACTTTATGACTTAAGTGTTTAAATTCATATAAATTCAAATATTAGTTTTTATTTATCGTTTTAATTTTTTTTAGCTATTTTATAACCTCTTGAAAATTAATTAGACTACCTGTGAGTAGAATAAAAAAAATAACAGTTTAAGTTTCTTTAAAAATGCTTGTTTTTATAAAATTACATAAATTTTAGAATTCGACTAACTTAAATCTTAATTAAAAGCTTCGTTCAAAACTCATTAAAATACTTATTGAAAAATAAATACTTGTTTATAAAATAAAATATATTTCATAAATATGCAACTAAATTTACTAAGTTTTATCAAAAACTTTTAAGCGTAAGAAACTAACAAAAAAGCTGTAATAAGCATATTTATAAAACAAAGTCAGATGGTGACTAAAAAAGTCTACTTTTGTACTACTTTTAAGAGCTAAATGTATTTTAAACTTAAACATAAAAACAAGCCACACCAACAGGTTTGTCTGTACACACACAGCTAGTTATATGTGTGTACAAACTTGTATAACAATTTTAAAGGTGGCTTTGAACTAAACATTTTTACACTACAAATGACCTTAACATTTTTGTACAATTATATATTTTTTAATTAGTGTAATATGCTATTAAATACGCTAAAACAGCCATGTTGGTCTTTTTATATATGAAAACATTTAATATTTAATGGATAACAAAAGTTATTTTACACGGCAAGTACTTTTATTATATAAATGATCAATAAGAAATACATTTTTTGAACAACTTTTTTAAAATTTAAGTTCAAGTATAAAAAAAAAATCTTCAGTCTATGAACGAAAAGGTAGTTTTAGAAAATTCTTACTTTTCTTACACAAAATGTAAGTTTAATAAAGATGGACTGTAAAACATTTCAAATTTAAATCTACAATGTTTTAACTAAAATGAGCATTCTGAATTTGTATAACATATAACTTAAATAATGATTTTAAATTTTAACTTTTTTGATACCAAAGGTTTGCCTGAATTGAATAGATACGTAAAAACAATTAATGTATATAAAAAAAGCAAAGTTTCTAAAGTTGAACATGATAAAAAAAAGTATATAAAATAATAATAAAATGCAATTGTATTGGAAAAAAGTATTTGAAAATGAAATATATTTAAATAAAAGATTATTTAAAAACTGTGTTTTAAATTTTTTTTTAAGTTTAAAAGTAGTTGTTCGTCTTACAGAGTTCTAATTATTTTCCTAATTTATTATTTTATAATATTTTTAAATATCTGTTAACTGTAAATATAAGATAATACTTAAGTGTCTTAAACATTTTTGTTTGACAAACCTAAATCAAATAGCATTAGTCTCTTAGTTAGATTTTAAGTACTAAAACTATTCATAACAAAGTTATTTGAAATAAAATAGTATTACATAACACACACTAAAACGAGTTTTTTCTATTCAAGTCAGCAATATTCAACAAACAGTTTAAATTTTTAATGAATACTTAAAATAGTTTACTATTTAATTTTGGTTATAATACTACTATGATTTAAGATAGGAAACTTATTGCCCGCGGGTCGGATCCGCCAATATTTACACAGTTAAAGTGGAATCCGTCCGTGAAAGGCAAAACTGCATGTGAATCTCGCCTGCTCAATCAAGTTTTCAAATTTGCACTATATATTCTTGGGGTTTGTAATTTAAAAAATCATACTTTAGACTAGATATTGTAGGGTTTGAAATAAAAGTTTAATTAGATTTTACGGGAGATTTGAAACTTACACTTGATTTGTAAAAAAATAGGTCACAGTCACATAAAATTAGTCTTAATTTTATTGTCGTTTTGATAGTAAAAGCGAAAACATATTACAGTCAGTATTACAGGTACTTTCATCTTGTGCATCAAAAGTTTTTTTTTTAATGAGAACATTTTGTTAAAGATTTAACTTTCAGTACTCTATTTTTTAATAACAGTAAAATTATTTTATCGACATTTCACAAACAGCTTAGAAAAGCAAATAAAAGAATGCGGCGCTTGTTTAAACAAACGTAAACTAATATTACCGATATTTTTTTCCGTATATACAATTTTTCAAATTTTAAAGGAAACAGTTCTTGTTTTAAGTTTAACTTTTTCTTACTTGTTGGCTCATATATAATGAATTTCGAAAACACAACAACAGTCACAACACGGTTGTGTATAAGTTCCGAGCATAATAAAACTCGTACTTGTTAAAAACATGTCGATGCTCTTAAACAAAAAAGTTCTAGTTTTGCTCGTGTTTGCTTGCGTGTGCGAAGCCAGAGTTAAAACGTTCAACGAAGTAATAGAATACGGCGTCGATGAAGAAACAAGAGAAGTTTTTGAAAAGTGCTGGCTCGACCACGTGACAACTCACAAAGACGTGGTCGCTTCAGGAAGAGACCTGGTGTTCAAATGTTCCGGCCTGAGCCAGCAAACTGTCACTTATCGTCAATGTGACCATAAGTGCAATTTGCCCAAAAAGTGTTTGAAAAACAAAAAGTTTGTGAACAAACCTGAACGAAAGATAATAAAAATTGTGCGGTTGCTTGACAAGAAAGTTTTTAACGTTGTTCTGCCTATTCGTTGTGAATGCAAAATTGTTAAAAATCGTGGTAAAAAGAGACGGCATCGAAAAAGAAAGAGCAAAGTAGTGATAGAAAGAAAACATTAATTTCATACACGGATATTTGTTTTTGTTGTATTAGTTTTAAAGAACTGTGTTTATTTATTTTTTTTATTGTTTTATTAGAACTGTGTGAACTAAATTATCTATTACTAATAAAAAATAATTTTCTACTAACGCTTATTAAATCGTAAAACTAGTATTTTAAAAAAGTATGTTTGATTTTTTTCAGATTTAGATTAATTTTCTTAAAATAGCAAAGTTGTTTACTGTCTAACTTTATAATATGTTGTCGAATTTTTTCAAAATCGAACATTAAAGTGTAGTCAATTAAGATTGAATAAACTTATGCAAGTTTTCTAAAGATTAAGTTTTTTAATTATGTGAACAAACCTGTGACCCAAAATTTAACCGATTAAAAGTGATGTAACAGCAAAAATATTTTTATATATAGTCTGTAATTCCTTCTACCCGAATAATAATGTGTTTTTAATCATTTTTGCTGATGGAATTGTGAAAATCAGGCGAAAATTAAGAAGTTAAATGGAAAATTAGTTATGTGGCTTTTTAAGTGAAACATTCACCATAAGATTCTTAACAAAACAAATTCTTAACATTAAAATGCACTAAAAATACTAATTCTTGAATATAATGGCCATGGCCTGCTTTCTCATATGTTTTTAGGTTAGATTGAAAAACTAAAAATATTATGTCATCATGCTTTTCTGGCCAATTTTTTTAAATTGGCCTAATAAACCAGGGCTTTTTCTATTAAATTTTATTTAAAACTGTTATTATTAATATTTTGTACTAGTTCTGCGTGCTAAAATTTAACTAACTGACCTTAAAACTTTAGTAATATTGCAATAAAACTATAAAAGGGCAAAAGTGTATTGAAACGAAATTCCATAAGGCTTAAGAATTTAAAAATGTTTGTTATAAGACTCGATAAATACATCTTTTTTTAATACTAATTTAGTGTAGTACACTTAATCTAAAAAAACTTTTGATTATGTTAATACTATAATTTTTAGTTGGAAACATACTGCCCTCGGGCCGGATCCTGTTTGCCAATATCTACACGATTAAAATGTAACCCGACCCGTGAAAGTTAAAACTGCGGCTTGTGAGAATGTAAGTCTGGCCCGCTTAATCAAGTTTTCAAAATTGTACTAGATATTCTAGGGTCTGAAACAATGGTATTATATACATTTTACGGGATATTTGAAACTTGCACTAAACTTGTAAAAATAGGTCACCGTCATATAAGATTAGTCGTAATTTTTTGTCGTTGTGATAGTTGTAGCAAAACATTTTCGGGTGAATAATACAGATACTTTAATTTTGTTCGTCAAAATATTTTTTTCAAGTTAGATTTAATTTTTAATATTCATTTTTTTGTTAACAGCTAAACTCTTTTATCAATATTTCAATGCATAATCAAAGTTGTAATAAAAGTAAATAAAAAAATGCGGCGCTTCTGTCAACAAACGTAAACAAATATTACCGATATTGTTTTCCGTATATAAAATTATTTAATATTAAAAGAAACATTTCTCGTTTTATTTTCAACCTTTTCTTAATTTGATATACATATATAATAAAGTTTGAATTTATAACAGCAGTCACAACACCATTGTATAAAAGTTTCGAGCATATTTCAAACTCGTAGTTGTTAAAAACATTGGAACTAATTGGAATGTAAGCTTGGTTATATATGTAAAGCGGGCCTGTCGGTTAACTGCAATTAAACGCTAGTATATTAAGTAGTATCCTAAATAAGATCTAAAACTGATTTAGTTATTTAATATAGAAGTTATTTAATATTATTTATAATGAGTTTAGATAACTTGTACTATTGTTTAACAGAGACCGAGTCTGTAAGTTAAAAGTATAATTTACAATGAATAAAAAGTTCTTATTTTGTTCTTGTTTGCTTGCGTGTGCGAAGCCAGAGTTAATACGTAATATATTTAAAAATTGTGGTAAAAAGAAGCGGTATCGAAAAAGAAAGAGTAAAGTATATTTCAAAAGAAAGCATTAACTTTATATATAGATATTTGTTTTTTTTAATAATTTGTCAAGAACTGTGAATTTTTATTGCTTTTCGTTGTTTTTTATTGGTTTTTATAGAACTGTGTGAATTAATTTATTAAGTAGTAAAAAATTCTTTCATGTGACAGCATGATAAATCGTTTGTAGATTGAAGACTGCAAGTTTTTCAGTTGTGACTGACTGATGAGTCCTAATAAGGACGAAACCGGTCTCATCCTACCGAAGGATTGTGGTCTGATGATCAATTTGGTATGATCAAACCTCACATTAACTAGAGATCTCACACGGCATACGAAAGTACAAACTTAAACTCTGCAGACTTTCGCCGATGTTTTTGTTGAATAGTAAAAAAAATATAAAAATCAGTTTTATGTTGAAATAACTTTATGGTTGAGTATATTTGTGACTTGAAAGAAATTGTAATGCTTAGACCTACCAAGGATCAAAGTTTAACGCATCTGTCCCGTCGACTGAAAACTCAGGCCATCCCTACTGTAGAACGATTAAACTAGTATAGCTGACACATTTACATTTCTAAAATATTTATTTATAGTTTTAAAGATACTTGTTTAATGACCTATTTTAAAGGTATCACTTGTATTGTAATTTTATTTTTGTTTCAAGTTAATAGCAAATTTTTGTGCGCGAACATAAACGAACTTTTTTATATATCTTTAAAAACATATGTTTTTATATATATTTCGTATATTGCGGAGCTTTCTGAGGCTGGAATGTACGAAGAAAGCGAAGCGGAGCGTAGCTTTTGAGGTATGGAAGCCAAAATCAATATCGCCTTTTTTTGCGAAGCAAGACCGAAAAAATCGGAGCTTTCTGAGGAAAGAGTTTAGATTTGTTTAAAATTAAAATACTTTTATCCTTCTGAGAATATAACTCTGTTTTAATGCTTAGTTTCAACAGCAGTTTTAAATTCTTAAAGAATCTTAAAAAATAGTACAAAATTAAAAAAATTCTAACTATTTGAAATGTTTTTACTTTTAACATTATTTAATTGCTTTTTTGGGCTAGCACAAAAGCGCGCTCTGCGCGCGGTGTGCGATACTCTTAGCTATTTAATATAAACTATTTTCTCATTGAAATTAAATAATGTTCGTTAAAAAAATTAAAAAAAAACATTTTCTTTTGATACTAATCTAATGTAGTACACTTAATCTAATTTTTTTTTTGATTATGATAACATAACAATTTTTGGAAGGAAACATACTGCCAATATTCCCGCCAATATTTACACCGTTAAAGTGTAACCAGACCCGTGAAAGGTAAATTCCGGCTTGTGAGCATATAAATCTGGCTCGCTTAATCAAGTTTAATTTAGGGGTATCTAATTAAAAAGTACTTACACTAGATGTTCTAGGGTTTGAAATAAAAGTCTTAGATACGTTTTATCGGAGATTTGAAACTTACACTAGAGTCTAGTGTAAGTTTCAAATCTTTAGTCTAGTTTAAAAGTCTAGTGACTAGACTTGTAAAAATAGGTCACAGTCACATAAAGTTAGTCTTAATTTTTTGTAGTTATGAAAGTTAAAGCAACAACATATTACGGTAAACATTACTGATACTTTCATTTTGTTCATCAGAACGTTTTTTATAAAAGTAACAACTTTATTAATAGTTTTCACTTTTGTTTAGTTATATACTGAACTGTTTTTTACGGTTAGAATTTTTGAAAAATATAGTAAGTAAAAAATATTCGTCAAAACAAAGTTTGTGAGTAGAATTGAATACTTGCATTATAAATTGTGTAAAAATTTTAAAGTATATTTCAATACTTTATTCTGTTTGTTTTATACCTGCTTTTGATTAAAAGGCTACTTTATTAATATTTGAAAAAAAAAGATGCAATTAAATCTTTTAAAAAAACATTTTAGACTAAAAAATTTCATTAATTCTTATTAAATATAAACAAGGTATGTTTCAATAATACGTTTCTATCACTTTGAAGATATATTTGTAAACTTATTGGATAATAAAAATAAATTTCCAAAGCCTTAAAGTGTATAATCTGTAAAGCATCTAATGAGTATTTAAAAAAATAGTAATTAATAAGTATACTAAAAATAGAACTTAAATTATTTTTCACAAAAATGAACTTTATGCTTTGTGTAGAAAAAGCTGAAAACTTGAGTAGTTACCTGGTAAACTATAGTTATTTTTTCAGATTAGTTTCTATATTAAACCAAAGCAATGCATGATTTTGAGGAAATATTAGTTAGTTTGACTTAAACTAACAAAACATGAAACAACTTGGTCTTACACTTGCAAAAAAAAAACTAAAGAAGCACCCAACCTATGTAATAATATCTAGAACTAATTTTGTTTTCTTTTAAAAATACTTTGTATTAAACAAAGCTCAGTTGAAAAAAAACGTATAGAATGAGAAAAAAAGTTTTTTTTTGTGTCGAAAAAAAATGTTGTAATTTAATCTTCCACAAACTCAGGTGAACATTTAAAAGTTTGTTTTAAAAAAATAAAAATAAATCTTTATGTAAACAGTTTTCAAGATATAAGTTAAATATTTGTCAAACATTGAATGAATAAGTTTTTCCCAGAATGTGCACAGAAATTTTTATGAAAAAAATTTAAAACTTATAAATTTATGTAAACACAGTGACCATATATTAGTTAAAAGTTTTTATCAAACTTTTTAAAATAAACTTTTTATTTATTTTAGCATACAATTTATATGTGACAAGCAACACAACTTAATTATATTACCTGGAATGCACAAAAATGTTTTGCTCTTGAAGAAAACTTCGAGAAGTATAAAAGAGTCTGCGTACAGTGGTCATAATATATATAAACGTTTTTATATATGTTTTAATTTTTTACAAAACTTTTACTAAATTACACAATTTATTTATAAAAAACTATTACCTAGAATGAAGAAGTTTAAACTTAAGCGATATGTCTTGCTCATGTTCAAAAGCCAGAGGACTACTAATAAAAGCAGACATTGTAATAGATTGCTTACTTTGTATATTTTAAAACCTATAAGCCTAAGAAATAGTAAAAACATTTAAAAATGAGTTTACTAGTTATGGTAATCTTAAACTGTTTACTCGTTTTTATCGACAATACTTGCAAATCTAGTTGACAGATTCTAAGCTGTAACGAAAACAGATTAAATAAGTTCAAAATTAGCAACGGATTTGTTTGAAAAAATAGTGCTAGTTAACAGATAAAAGTTGACGAGATAATTCATTGCTATAGTAAAGTAATAGTTGCTAATTAGAAAGTTTTTTTTAACTTTGATATAAATTTGGTAGTAAGCAGGTTTGTGTGTTTTGAAACATTAAACAAACTTTAGTAGTCAAAAACATTTAAATATGTAAACCAAGTTATGAACAACATTTAAAAATAATTAAATTATATATTTTAGTCGTAAACAAATTCGTACGACAAGAGTTTATAGATATTTTGAAAAACTGTGGTATTGATTGTTGCAAAAGTTATATATGCGGACTAAATAATCAATATCTATTTTTCTAAAAACTATCTATAATTATTTATTGTTATTTGTTAGTTAATGTGCCATATATTTTTTAAATCTAACTCTACAGTTAAAGTTGTTTATGTCTTGATTTAAACTTTGACTTTAAATAACCTGTAAATCTTAAAAAAATACCTGTAAAAAGGTTAAAACAAGCTAAAAAGTATCCGAAAATGAACAAAACAGAACACTAGTTTATAACTTTTACTAACAGACTTGCATTTTTTTGTGCATAATGCTTACCCCTATAAAATTAATACTGTAGCAAGCAGGAAGCTGAAGGAGTTGCGTCAAGATAGCTAAGTAATATTGGTTTTTATAAATAATCTTACATATTTCCTTTAACTATTAATTCTTTATAGTTTTAAATATTCTTTCTTCACAAAGTATAATTCGAAATTAAGAAGTTCGTATACTAAAAATGGTTACTAAAACATAAAAAATTACAAATGATGATGTTTGGCAAAGATAATTTTTTTACATATTTTTACAGCTCTAGTAAACAGAACTCATGACAAAATATTTTTTTGTTTTGAAAAAAAAATAAAAATAGTAACTGAAAAAAAGTACGCAAAAACTTTTGAAAACATACTTAATTATAAAAAACATGTAATAGTATCTAAAATATCTGTATAATTTAACTATGATTAAAAAACTACTTTTTAAATTCTTTAAAAGATTATTTAAATGGCGTGTTTTTTAGTAATTAAAACAGTACTTAAAACTCTTTAAGCCTGTTATTTACTTTCGCACTTTTTACCTGTGTTCAAAGTGCAAAATTAGTTTTTCTAAAATATTTACAAACATGACGTAACTATATTAATGCTATTTAGAAAAGTATTTAAAAGATATACCATTTTTATTAAATGTAAGAAAAAAATGTAGTAAGTAACATTTAAAAAATTTGACGGAGTGTTTTGTGTTTTGTTATCACTTATTATTTATTCTTTTGTACTTATACTTCCTTGTAAGATCTGTTGTTTTGGTAGCGTTAGTTTTTCTCAGACAAAATTTTTTATAAAACAGATAGTTTTACTTTTTCCGTGTAAAAATAAAAAAATGATATTCTTCCTCGAAATCGTCTTTAACTTCTACTTTTTTACCTTAAAAAACTCTTAACACACGAGAGAAAAGAAAAAAAAAACATTTATACAAATACGGACGTTTTCACTTGCCTCGTAGATTTCAGCAATGAAAGTGTTTTTCGTCATCGCGTTATTTTGCCTGCTCCACAACTCCGCCTCGCTCGAGTGTTACGAATGCGCGTGGGGGCACAAGCACGTTCCGAACTGCGAACACAAGAGGCTGATAACGTGCCAGGAAGGGGACGACTATTGCGTCACAGTCGGTTACAGGTGGTACATGTGGTTCGTGAAGGGAGACCTGCAAGGCCAGTACTTGCTGAAGGGCTGCCACCACAAGTGCCCCGACAGTTTGCGGTTTGAAAGCGGGAGAGAGATGTCTTTTGGTATTTGGATAAGTTGTTGTCAGGACAGCCATTGCAACAGTGGTTAGAAGGTCAGGGCTGAACTTGTTTTCACAAGTTTTTGTTTAAAATTGTTATTTGAAAAAAAACACGCGTTTAATTTAAATTAAAAGTTAAGTCAAGTTTTATATATTGAGAGTTAGTTTTCATAAAGTAAAGTTTAAAAAAATCTTTTAGCAGATGTGGAAACAGTTTTATTTTTGTATTAAAGTCAATAAATTTCTTATCTTTTTATATTTTTTCAATCCTTACTAAAATAAAGTATTTTCAAGATAAAATAAACATGTAGTATTGAATTAAACTATTTTTTTGTTATTCCTAAATTCATTCTAAGACGTTTAAGTTCAACATAATGATATTTTTTTGTTGTGTTATACATCATAAACTAAACTATAGATATCAAAGTTGATAAAAAAACTAGAAAATTCGTGTTTTTTTGCTGTTTTTAATGCCAAATCGTATGTTACTTCTAATTAACATTTAATGCATTTTTACATACTTAATTTGATTGATATATTTAACATCCTTGTCTTTTTCCCAAAGTTTTTGTAAGTGCAACATTGTAATATTCTCAATACTTTGTAAACTTTAGTTCTAACTTTTTAAAAGGTTTTTATTAAAGTTTACATTCAAAAAAAGTTTCTTAAGTGTCTACACATTTAAAATAACAGAAGCGTGGAGTGAATATTATTGCCATATTGCTAATTTTACTTCTAACGTTGTACTCAAGTTGTACAGGTTGCTAACTATAAGTAACAATTCTTACTAGTGAGGCATAGTCTGAATAATAAAAAAAAATTATTGTTACTAATATTTTGTTAATTTATTTCTTAAAAAAATTAAACTTTATAATTAGAGTATTTATTAGAGTTGTTTACGTGGACTTACGTAGATTAAAGTTTAGTTTTTTGTGTTTTATGTTAGTATTAATTTTATCTCAGAGCATAGATATTCAGCTTTTACAAGATAACTATCTGTTTTGATCTATTAAATCTATCGAAAATAAACAACTTCTTTTTGTTTATTATCCGTTATACTTGAATTAATTATGATTCTTTTTCGATTGCTATGTCATAACTTTTAAGGTCTTTTTTTTTGTTCAAAAATATTTTGTTTTCTCCATTTCTTATGTTAGCATCAAACCAAAAAGTGTAAAGTAAAAATTCAATAAATAGAGTCTTTTTTTATGTACAATGTCTACTACAAAAACTGATAACTATAAAGTAAAGATTGCTAGTTTAAACAAACAGTGTAATTGAATAAAGTTTTTTATAAGCGTTTTTTCAGTTCTGTATGTAAAAGATATTTTTAAATAGTAAAAAATTTCAACAACTCTTTTGAGAAATAAACAAAAAGTAAACTTTGTTATTGCACAAAACATGAATTTTTACTTTTAAATGTTTGCATCGCAGTTAAATAATTGCACTTTAAAAGTTCTTCAAGTCTCAAAGGAAATAAAAAACAGTTGTTGTTCCTTAATTAACAATTAAGTTGTTTATTGGTAGAAAACAATAAAAAATCAGTCAGAAATACAGCTTCATATAAAATGTGTTGATCCATCACTTAATCAATAGCAACTGTTAAATTGTAATAAAAACACGCTAACACATTATTTAGCATAAAAAGTAATTTTAATGTTAAACATACAAAACGTGTGTCAATTGTTTCAAAAACGAAATTGAGGTCATTCTTTTAATTACAAAATCAAAAGTAAGAATAGAATATTTCAATGTCATTTTTCAAACAAAAAATAAAGATTTTTTAAAAGTTCTAGATTTTTACGTTTGATTTATTTATATATCTTAAACAGTACATGCACTGCATTATTAAATTATACATATTCTTTTTAGGTTTAGTCTGTTTGTTTTTTCCTAACTGGAAATTAAGTACTGTATAAAAAGGTTAACGAAATTATATTCACATACTTTAATAAACATAGTTTATTAGAAAACTTTTAATTGTGTGGTATACATCTTATACGTTCTATATTATAAGTTCTTTATTGTATACTTTATAACATAGATTCGGTCTAATAGTATGATTTTATACACTTTATTTTACTTAAATGTTTCAAAATGTTCGTTTATTCTTTTTATTTACTACGTTTTTTTAAAGAACTAATTAGTCTTAGATTAAAAAGCATTTAAACAAGTAGTAATACCTATAGTGCTATTTTGTTTTAATTTCGTTTGCCAAACAGGATAGATATATTGACAAATATCTAGAAACAGTATCATAATATAAGTATATGTAAGTCTTAAATTTATCGCAAATGATTTGTGTAGATATTACTGGTTTATACATTTTAAACTATAACTAAGTAGGTAAATGTTTTAAGTATTTAGAGGAAATTACAAAAAAAAATTGTGAAACAAACCACACATAAAATAAAAATAAATCAGCTTTAATATAGACAAAATAAAAAGTAAAAAACTATTAACTTTTAACTAAAAAACAAAGATTCAGAAAAAATATTTGAAATGTACAACTTCAGAAAAAAAAATTGAAAACTAGTTGCACTTTATAATCTCTTACGACTTCTTAATACAGTTATTATTAATTTTTTTTTTACAAAGTTATCTAAAGCTTATTTTTGTGTAATTTAAAACTAAAATAAAATAATATCATATAAGGTCTTTCATCAAAAAAAATTAGTTAGGACAGTGACAAATCTATTTTGTCGTATTGAAAATATTACTGGAATAGTACTTTTTATTAGCTAACTAAGTGCTGATAATTTTTAATAAAGTGAGATATAACTAAAAATTTTTTTACAGATCTTTTATAAATGTTTTGAATTATAGATAAAAACTATGTTTAATCTAACTAACTTGCTAATTTTTGGTCAAAAAATAAATTACTTGTAAAACTTTAGTTAATCGAATTTGGAGAAAAAGTTTTATCTAGGTGTACTCTTTGTTTTGAGTTTTAAAGACAAAAATAGTCGGTATAATGTATACTTAAACAAGTTTATTAAAGAAAGAATATACTCTTCTTTTTTTTTATTGCTTTATTTCAAAACTCGATTTTTGGACTGCAGCAATGAAAAATTGTTAAGTTTAAATATAGTTTTTGTTAACTTGGTTAAGATATTACTAAACATATTAATCTCTTTAAAGTAATTACTATCCGTTTTTAATTTCAACGAAAGTATAAACATTATTGCTTATATTGCGTAACTAAATTTTAAAAAACGAAAACAAACCATCAGCATACGAGAGAAAAAGGAAAAAACAACCATCCTTACATATATACACATCGGCTCCTAGCACCACTAAATAAAATGAAAACGCCTTTCGTAATGCTTTTCTTCCTGGCCTGCGCGATTTGCGAGGTCAGCTGTCTGGTATGCCTCAGATGCTCCAACTTGGAGGCGGACCAGGGCCGCGTGTACCCGTGCGACTTCCAGGATCTGGTGGAGTGCCGCGGCAGGGACCAGCACTGCGTGAAGGCGGAGTACGCGTGGCACGTGCGCCTGTTCATGCCCAAACTTCGGGGCCACTACATCGGCAAGGGGTGCAGCGAGGGGTGTCCCAGCAAGTGGTACCTCTGGGTTGCCGGGATCTGGGTCACTTGTTGCCAGGGCGATCGTTGCAACTGACTGGTTTGTTTTGAAGTCCACGCTGCGCTTGAGAGCTTTTTTGTTATTTTTGAAAAGCAGTTGATGTTTTTTTAAAAGTATTTTGTTTTGTTTTATAAACATGATTTACTTAATAATTATAAACTGTTTAGAGTTTTGTTTTTTCATTTTAATATAATACATTTCAGCTAAAACAGTTTTGATTCTTTTTTTATTATTTTTAAAGTCTTCCTGTTTTGCACATAAAAAATTTATATCACAGTTCATTAGACTTAAGTTAGTTGTCTTGTGCTTTTAAAAAATTAATTAAACTTAGTTCAACAACTAATTTGAAAGTAATACTGTATAAGTTAAATTTAACATAAGAATCAGTAAGGTATAAAAAAACTATTTACCAATGGCAGTAAACTTAATAGTATCAAAAAGTACTTTTATGATATTTAATTCTATTTTAAAGTTTGTAGAGACAAATTCTAAGTTAAGTTTAACAAAAATAAAATAAGTTTTTAAGTCAATTTATTTCAAGTGATAAATATAAATTTATATATTTCAAAATAGGTTCATATTACTAAAGTGTTTTAATACTTAAATTTTTATAATATAGCGTTTAATTCAAAAAATCTTAAAAAAAAATGTTTATATTATTATTGTTTGGTGTAACTAAATACGACGTCAATAACTTAGATAAAATTTGGTAAGAATACCAACGAGCAGCTTTCTCTAACGGTTTAGTATTTTACTTTAAGTTGTTTATTCTGTTCAAAACTTCGCAGTTAACAGTATCAGGACCATAAAAGTTTTCATGAATAATAAACAAAGTTGATTTATAAATAGTCGTAAATATACTTGCCTTTTTATCAACAAGTATGATTTTCAAAGACTCTCAAAGGTTCTTGAACATCTCTTATAAGTTAAGTAAAAATATAATATCATTTATGTGAAACAATCGTTTTACTAAAATAACTTGGTAAGTAAACTTCAGTCATTTAGACTTACACCTGCTTGTGGAGATTATATAATTAAATAAAAAAGTAAAACTTAATCAGTTATCTTATCAAGCTTTACTACTTATACCAGACATTAAAAAAGCTTTAAGATTTTAAAATGAAAGTGTTTTTTAATTGTAATAAGTATCTTTTTGAAAGTTATTTTTTGTATTTTATTCCTTTTTTACAAAAAAAATTGCAATTTAAATTTTTTTAATTCAAAAATATAGCAAAAAAAATTTTTTTAGCTAAAATTTGTAACAAAAAAAAAAAAAATTTCTAGTTTTTATTTGTTTACTTCCTTCTAAGAAGAAAATTTGAGCCTTGTTCGACTTTTTTAACAATACTTTCACATTAGTTTATTTTTATATTATTATAACTTAAATTTAATCAATCGTGCGAAATGTTATCGGTTTTTTTATGTTGTACATCATAGTCAAGTATATCACCATTTTCACTTTTTGCCTCTTAATAATGCTTTTTTACTTGTGTGTCAATTACTTTAGTTTAAGCTTCTTGGTAGTGATCTTTATCTAAAAATATAATATCGTCCATAGTTTATGTTTATGACATGTGTGTATTAAATTTTTGACTTTATTTACAACACACTAAGAAATTTGTAAGTTTACTTGAACTATGTAGCTAAAAGTTTAGTTTTCTTTGTGGTGTGTGAAACTATCGACATCTATAAAGTTAGTTTTCAAAACAAAATTATCTCTACATACTTAGGTCAAACACTACACATACTTTTAAGTTTCTATTTATTATTCTGTATGTATAATAACTTTTGCTACATTCTAAAACACAAAATCATTTTCTAAAAAAAAACTGAACTTTTTTTACTGAGTGTTGTCCTCTTTATGTAAACTAGAGCTTCTCAAACTTTTTTTCATCTGCCCACTTTAAAAAAATTAAAAAAGCTATGGTCCAATACCCTTAAATACATGTAATACCTTTTTAAGATCTCTATCATCAACTGCACAATATATAGTGTAAGTTTCAAATTATGGCCTCTTTATTACTAATACCCTTTGCAGCTTATGAACCCTTGAATTACTAAAATGATCCCAAGGGGGCCATACAGCCCACTTTGGAAAACCCCGTTCTAAATTTTATAACAAGCTAAGAAACTGTTTCATTAAGTTACAAATTATAAAATTGTTTTTGCTTAAACTATAAAAAAAAAATTCTACTAAAGAATCAAAGTTGCTAAAATCAAAAGTTTTTTGTAATTTAACGAGAATTTTGTAAATGTGCTTTCTATTTAACGGCTTTTGAAAATCTTTTAAATTTAAAAGTAGTGAAAAACAACCTTGTATAACTTCTAAAAATTAGTTCATTGAAGTTTGTATAGAAAACATGAACCTTAAAGTCCTTTGCAAAAAAGACTAGTTATTATAAACATAGTGTGTTATTTATTATTTTTATATGTTTCAAGGGAATCAAAAGAACAGACTTTTTATTATTATCAATTAATTAGTTTGTTGGTAAAATATCAACTATGTGAGTTG
>NW_028140437.1:0-26658 GCF_965202585.1 Thalia democratica | reverse complement strand
ATCACAATTAAATTTGCTTTTTAATTTAGCTGTTTGCAAGAATGGTACCACAAAAAATAAAACTAGTGCTTTAATTTCTTAAATTTATCAGTTATTAAAAATTTAGCAAAAACGTACAAGAAAATATTATAACATATGTTAAGCTTTTGGTTAAACAATGTTTTTAGTGAAAAATCTAAGTTTTCTTCACTTTCAAAGGCTCTGAGAAATCAGTAAAAATACGCCCCTGGTCTTATATTAATTGTGGTAAAAAGTATATCCCATTATCTTTAAAGTCTCAAATTTTTTTCATTCTTTTTATTGATTGTTCATGCTGTAATGATATTAACATTTCATTTTCTTATTTTAAAGCGGATGTTGTAAACTGTACGCAGATTTCGTGACGTGCTTCCAGTATTGAAAAAACATTTTTTATTGTTAGGAGTTACATTTGTTTCAGTGCTTATAAAACGGAACTTTACTTGCATTTACTCGCAGTATCGTTTGGTGTTTGGTAAAGCTTGTAATGTTGTATTACAAAATGTTTAAATTTAAGTCTAAAATGCTTCGTTTTCTTTAGTTTAAGATACTTCTTGTTACTTGTGTTCAATTGTAGTTTTAGTTAGTGTGTCGTGTGATTATTTTATATTTAAGTATCTTAATTGTATTTATCTTATCTAACCAAATATATCCCCATTTAATTACCCTTAGTACATAGATTGGTTACATTAGACATCACGTAGGGTATTCTTATCGAGACAATGCTTTTTTACTGCCCACCAATGTTTTCGTATAAGGTACATTCCCCATGTTTAACTCTGTTGTGAATTTTTTTTTATAGAACATTTTTTCTTTATCATAATAAGTTGGAATTTTCTATACACACTTTAACAAACTTCTTCTAGATTATACCAGTTTATAAACCTCCATGTGGTTTCGTTACTTTTGTTAACGTTTAAAAATTAGTATGCTATTAAAAAAATTCAAAATAAAACTTTTTGATCTTGATGAAATAATCAATCTGTACAAAATAACATTAAACTACCATCATAGAGCAAATGCTGTAATACATTTTGCAAAAATATTCTCTATAATTATGCTTTAAATGATCTTTTTACCATGTATTGAAATAAAAAGCAGGTGTGGATCATATAGAAGTACAATCAAAAAATTTTTTAGACTAAAACGCATTTTAGATCAGGTTTTAATAAAGGTCTTTTTCTGGATTGAAATATTTAACAATACACAAAAAAAAAATTTAAAGAAAAGTTGAAACAAATTAGTTAAAATTGAGTTTTTTATTTGGCCAAAACTTATTTACTTTAAAATTAAATGAATTCAGCAGGGAATAATGAACATAGAACTAACTAAAAAGAAGATCAGTATTGTCCCCAAAAAGGATAAACTTGACCAGCTTGAACAATATTCTACTATATAATATTTCTGAAATTGTAAATAAAAAATTTAGCTCTTAACGCTTTTGTAAATGATTTTATTATGTCATAAACTTTATACACATATTTTTACAAAAGAAATTCGAAATTAATTACAACCACATATTTGGTTTTCTAAGTACTACTTAGTTTTTTTGTAATTTGCCAACAAAGCTATAAGTTTAAAAACAAGTTATTACATTAACAAAATTTACAACTGAAATTTTTTTGATATAGTAATTTATTTTGAAGTACCATAAAAATGTACTATTTATTTTGTCTAAAGATTATTCGGAAAACATTGTTTCTTTCGAAGATATTGTAGGTATATATATAATAAAGTAAAAATTCTGAAACAATTTATAAAGTCATTAAAATTGAATTGTTTATTTAAGCAATTAGCTAAAATAATGAGAAAAAAACTGTAGAATACAAATCAAATTATAACTCTAAGGTGAAAACTAATTGACTTATTAAGTAATATTTGATAAAAACATAATTTAATGTTTAAAATCATTTAATGTTAGTTTTTATATAAGCACCTACGAGCTCTTTTAGCGAAAGATTGTTTACCGAATGAACGTTTGAAAAAGTAAATAGCTTATTTGTACTGCTTTTAAAAAGTAAAGATCTTCAATTGTTTCTTGAACAGTCAAATGTATAACACCACAAAATAGATAAGTACTAATAAATATTAGAAATAAAAACTTTTTATATATTTTGAAACAAATATATTATAGGTATCTTTATAATTGCAGAACCATGCTTGAAATATAATGAACTAATACGAAGCGTTAAAAAATATACTTTTTTTTAGTTATTTATTTATCATTTTTATCTAAATTATAAAAGTAGTTGAATAAATGTAAAAGATTTTATAAACAGGGTTGCCACTCTTTGAGTCAAAAAATCTTCCCTGAGTGACCAAGAACTTCCCTGAATAACCTTAAATTTCCCTGAGTTTTTTAAAATTCTTAAAATTCATTTTATTTACTAAAAAATTACCATGTTAATTCTAAGAATATTGAAGAACTTGCCGCAAGGCTAAAAAATTTCTAAATAAGCACTTAAAAATGAATAAAATTAACTTTTTTGAACAAAATATTGAAACTGTATTAACTAAACCTCATACTAGATCTAGAAAAAAATTTCCCGGAGAATTTTTAAATAAACCAAAACTGCCCTGAGTTTCCCTGAGATCTTCTACAACTTGAAAAATCCCCGAGTTTCCCTGAGTGTGTGGCAACCCTGTATAAAATTAAAACAATACAAAATTATAAACTTTATTACCAAAACAATGTTTTAAAGTACACAAATTAAAACAATATGTCAACAAACAAAATATGAATGATAACGCTTATAACACTCATCATTTAAATAATTTTACTTGTTATATTAAAACAATGTTTGAAGCTAGATTATTAAAAATATGACTAATAATTGGACAATAATGTGGCAAATTATTATTTTTATAATTAGTTTATACTTTAACTTTGTACTATGCCTAACTATTAAATTTAAGGGTAGTTCACTAAAAAATAATGCATAAACGTAAAGACACTTGATTGATAAACAAGTCTATCAAGACTCAAAATATATTCACTATTGAAAAAGAAAACATCGGCAAAAGTCATCAGAGCCAAAGACTTTTATAAAAAAATTATACGTATAAATTAGATTTTATACATAGTATCATTAACCTTAAAGTTAAATTTAAGTAGATAATATAAAAAATTCACTTAAGTTTAAAATCACACTATAAATCCGATTTTTTTATATTCAACACATTATGCTAAATTTTTAATTTTCATTAAAATTACTAAAGAGTAAAAAAAAAACAAAGCTAAACAAGTATTGAGCTCAAATTAAACATGAGTTTTTATAACATCATGAAACTCTGGATAAATTGAAAATCTTAACTAACTACTTCATACCTTATTTTTACAGCTTTAAATATAATAAAAGTATAATACAAAAATATAATTACAATAATGTTTAAAAAAACTTGATGACTATAAAGTGTTTTCAATAAAATCAACATTTTTAACAGAAGTTTTACTTAACGGTTCCGGCATAGAACTAAACATCATAAGTTAAAACTCCTGTTGTTTTTGTATTCATCTTTTATCAAAAGTCAAATTTTTTTTGTGTACATGTAGAATTAAAAGTAAAGACTTTACTTGAAACCTGCAAAAAGCATAAATGAGAAACTTGTACTTAATCAGAAACTTTTATTATCGAGTTGATCACTCTATTTTTAATAAAAAGTAGTCATCTAATGTTGAAACAATTTATAGATCATAAAAATTTCCTACTAACATTAGGACCAATAGCAACATCTTCGTCTTCAGTGCTAAAATATTCGTCTAAAATATCTACTGTTTTCTGATATATTTCACAGTTATCATGAGCCTGTAAACTTTCTATTGTGTCTAAACCTGTAATTAATCCTTAATAGTTATATAAGTTTTTTTTAAATAATATAGTTGCTATACATAGATTTAGTACAAATGAGAGGTTTTAATAATAAATTTACACCTTACTTCAACTAAGTTTAAAAACAACAAATTATTTCTTATTTGAGTAATTAAAACAAAAACCCTTAATCCGTAACAATAGTAGCTTAGAATTTAATAAATATACTTTAGGACAACCAAAGTTGGGACAGTTTTGCTTCGTGTATGTTCAAAAAAGAACTATGTACAGAAATAGATTTAAATACAAGTAGAGTAAAAACAATTAAAGCAGTTTCGAGCTTTCAAACGTAAGCAGAAAGAAAGTACTACTTTACATTACTGATTTAATCTGCTAGGTAATCAGCAACTTTATTTCCTTCAAACTATATTGGAACACTATACCAAATTAAGAGCGGGAGAATAAACTTTATTACCACTCATATGCGTTTTTAAAATATAAATAATCGTGAGTTTGCAAGATACTTACAGTTTAAGAGCAAACTAAGACTTAGCTGAGTAAGAATGTGTAAAGTTGGAATGAAACTTTTTCCTCGTAGTACATATACCTTTTTTACTTATTTATATAATGTTTTATTATTTTAAGGGAAAAAAGTATAGTTTTAACTTTTATGTATATTAAGTTACCAAAACATTTGAAACACTTCTTTAAACATTTATGGAAAATTAGTACTGCTAAAAAATGCATTAATTATCTTAAGTAAAAAAATCAGACCATCTAGTTTACAAAAGTTATTTTTAAAGTCTCCATAAATGTTTATTTTGATTCTCAGATATTTACTATAATAGAGGACCTCATTGATATTATTAATTGAGTGAAACATTATTTAATAAATAAATTTGTTAATAAATAAATTTGTTAATAAATAAATTTGTTAATAATTAACTTTAAAAACTGTATTTATATCAAAAAAGCGTTTGGTTATACATTTTTATTTCAGATAGATAACGTTATCTGTTTTACGTATTTTGTTTGTCAGCAAGCTAAAAGATATGAGAACGGTTCAGAAAAGCACGGCTTCACTTTAGCTCAGAGAGTCATTTTAGCATGGGCGATATTTTAGCACAGCGTCAATTTCGCATGATTCTTTTTTTATACTTATGTAACATTTGCAAATTATGTAAAGCTGTATGCAACATTCAATAAGCATAAAAAATATAAATATGAGCTATTCAAAATGTTAAAATAAAAGTAAACTACCTTTAAATTTGTTAAAAGTTTAAGCTTAGATAAAAACGTTATGTTTAAATTGTACTACAGTTATCTTAAAATAAACCTAAACGTTTTTACTATAAAGATAAAACTAGTTTTAAAATGTTATTAAATTATTTAAAAAAAATTATCGAAAATACTTTAACATTTTTAGATATGCAACTAAATTTATTAACATAGCGATATATACTAGCTATAGTTTTGTTATAACTTTTTAAGTTAGATTAAACTGACTGTAATTTTTTAATTAACAGTGTGAAATATAAAGTGCCTAAATGACGCCATGCTAAAGTATCTCTTCGTGCTAAAGTGTCGCTGAGCGGTTCTGATACCTACCCAACATGTATAGTATTTTGTGATTTTTCTTAACTCAAATTTTGTTTACTGTTAAACATCACAACCCCTTAATAAGCAAACTAATTAAGTTCTAGACACCGTATACAAGATTTACGACAGTATTAGCTTCATAACTTGTTTTAATTCCTTGAGTTTTAATTTATAGCGCGGATAAATAGGTTTAGAATTTAAACTATTCACAAAGTTTCAACTTTTTATAGGTAGTTTTTTAACATCAATAAGGTTACAAAGAACGTTTTTAGTTTCACTAAACTTTTTGGGGACCGCTCAGTTCCAATCCGCGATCTATTTCCACCCGATCAAATCCGAGAACCGCTTGCTGATCAAGGGTAAGGGATAAGAGTGATAGTGAAAAATAAATAAATAAAAATGGTGGGATTTGTGCGCGGGTGGGGAATGAACGCAGGTGAGAATTGTGCGGGTGGGAATTGTAATATACCGGACTTTTGGTTTATAATTAAAATTTTATTTCAAACATTTAAACTGCTATGCGAAAATACTATGTAAGAAAAAAACTTGTATAAATTTAAGCTGAATTAGATTATAGTTCATTATCTAAAGCAAAAACTATTTGATAACTTTAAATAAAGAACTGACTTATTATTTGGCAATAATTATAAACTAACAAATATACAATTTCATGAAATAATTATTCTTACTATAATTAAAAAGCTTTATTTATAAAAGAAGTTTTTTTAACTACTAACTTTATTATTAACTAAATCTTTGTAAAATCTAATATCCTTAAAGTATTTTTAAACAAAAAAAAGAAGTGTCCAAAACATATTTAATAACAAAACTTTTCACATACCTCCCTCTTCTTCCACTAACAGAGCGTATTTGTTGTAACCGAGTTGAACACCATTTTTCTTTCCATCTCGTAGTATGTTTTCTAAACCATTTAAGGCAACAAGAACTACTCTTGTATCTTTAGCTTGTAACAAATCGCACATTGGTCGCACACATCCAATGTCCACTAAATATCTGTTTTAAGTAAGCTAAAAATATTAAAGGTTTAAAGTGCTAAGCTTTTTTTAAATTATATATTTTTTAAATCCGAGGACACTTACAGCTAATTCTAAAAAACTAACTAATATAAGTATACTTGTAAAATTTAGAAAAATATTAATTATAAACTAGACTAAGATACTATTTACAACCTAGAGTTGTGTTTATAGACCTCTTTAAAACAACTAATGGGATATTTTATGTACTAAAACATAGCATATGTTTAAAATATAAAGTTTAGAACAAATTTTTAACTTAAATATAAAATGTTATGTATCATACTCCTTAAATTTATAAGATAGCTTAATAAAAAAAAAGTTACATCTAAAAAATTTTGTGTATAGTTACACTTATTAAACGCTTTTTAACAACAATAACCAGTTTAAAATTATACCAAGTCTGTAGATTAGTTTTACAAATTTTTTAAGTAAAATTATATGTTTTATACTTATTTTCATCATTAATTTTATATATAGCTTTTATTTAAGTATTACAAAAATTTTAGAAATAAACTAAGAAATAAGTCTACGTGATAAAAATAAAGTAAAGTTTATAAATTAACTCAAATAAACTTTATTTGAGGACTACTACCACAAAAAGTAGCATTATTTATGGTCCAAGCGCATTCTTTTTTCGTTCTAAAATCTTCACAGTTCATAACACGAAGCAATTTCGGAAATATTTGTGAGTCTATAACTTGTTGCAACTGGTTCCTTTAAATTATTTCATTAATCAAATTTTACAATTAAATACTTAGTTTTCGAAATTATCATCATGGTTTGTTTTACTACGTTGAACGCTTAAATACTAGTTAGTAATTGGAAACAAAAACATATATATAACTTTTGTTAAATATACATTATGTAAATGTAAACCCCGTTTTTAGTTACTTATTTAGAAGAAGAACAAAATCATATCTCCTTAAATTTATTATAATGGAGCTTAAAAATATTTTCTACTCAAAAACGTTTTCAAATTTTCTTCAAAAGTAGAATAAATAATTAAGCTGAGAACTTAAAAACTTTTTGATAAACTACTGTATATACCTGCATTTTTAAAACAAATGAATGATTAACTAAAGTTTTATTAGTCTGTTTCGCTAGACTAATTTTTATATATTAAATATTCAAAACCCAATAATCTAAGTATATAAAACTGAAAGAAGCTGATCGCGGAAAACAAAGTCTTTTCAAACTAAGAGGATCCGGACCCTGCCGAATTTCAACTAGGATCCGGCCGGTTAGTATGTTTTTTTATATTTTTTATATTTTAGTTATCTAGCAAAAGATGGCCGGTTCCGAATCTTGGATCCAGTAGATCACTACTATTTTACAACAGTGTTCAAAACTTTTTTAAATAGTATTTTAGCATTGGAAAACATTAATGCATGATAAAATTTAATTATCTAAATATATGACAAAATATTTTCTTTAATAGACTTAAGTACTTTCTCTGATAAAGTATTTAACTTTTTACCATTTTTCGTTATGTGTATTTTTTGAGTATGAACCTAATCGAATATTGTTGAAATTTTATCTTTCTTGTTTTTCAACCCTAAAATTAAACTCAAAAGTGAAAACTTCATTTTAAATAAACTCATATTATCCTTAAAGCGTTGTCTTTATTCTTTTAGAACTCTAACTAATTTGATCACTATAATGGAAACAGCAGTTGTAGATTTGCATAGCAGTTTGTAAAGAGTTAAAAGTCCAGTAATGTCACTTTATCAGATAATATATATTTTTTTTATGTAAAGGTTCTAAGCATAAAATATTTAATACTATATGTTAACATTTTGAAAATGAATGTACTTTTTGAGATTATGTTAGTTTACCAAGTTAGACTTCAGCAGACAGGGTTGGTTGTCCCTCATAAAAGCAAAAAAAAACTAGCTAGAGTTTGTAAAAACCTTTTTAAATCACGAAGAGCATAACTGAAAATATATGCTTGGAAATTGTATTTTTACAAAACGATATAAAGTTTATATAAAGTTATTATAGTATAAAGCATATTTTTGTAAAAGCGTTATAACTTTTAAAACAACAAACATTGAGTGCATATGTTGAACTGAGATAAGCATGTTTATTTTTATCTGTTTACAACAGTAAAAGTCAGTTATTAAAATATAAACTTGTATAATAACATGCCAAAGGTATATGACACTAACGATACATTTGGCTCTTGGCAAACCACGAGTTCTAACAGTGTAAAACCTAAGTCTTTATCAGCCAGCATCAGCCTCTCTAAGATTGCTACTAAAAACGCTACGCGTGCGCAAACGGCTGAAAAAGCTTCATGTACTTGTAAACATATTC
This sequence comes from Thalia democratica, assembly GCF_965202585.1. NCBI lineage: Eukaryota > Metazoa > Chordata > Thaliacea > Salpida > Salpidae > Thalia > Thalia democratica. The sequence goes on along the minus strand of NW_028140437.1, from coordinate 17,879 downwards.
GAAAAAGTTATCAAGAGTACACAATTTATGACCAACACAATATGTTATCAGACGACCCAATTGTAGTAGCAGAAGAATATAATATAGTTTAAAAGGCTTTGATGGTTATAACTTTATAAGTATTTAAACAGAATTATAAGAAAAAAAAGGTTAGTTCTTATGAATAAAAAATGGTGTTTTCAAACTAAAAAAAAAATACTTTGTAACACTTTAATAGTGTTTTGAAGTCGAAAGTTGCTTTCTTTCTTTCTTTTCTCTCAAATTTATTAACCTTAAATTCAGTAAACGCGCTTGTTTTTTGAGTTAGTTTTCAGTGTCTTAGTTGATAACGCTCCTATTTCTTGCAAAGTGTTGTGTTCACATCGTACAGTTGTACGATGGCGACTGTTTTTTATATGAACTTTTGAATTAAAGTAGTTTATTTGTACCGCTTGCTATATTTGGTTTAGTCGTATTTCTATTCATTATAATACACCTTTTTGTTAAGAGACTCGATTTCTTTATATAAGTATTCAAGCATTCTAACAATCTTACTACTTAATTAGGCTAAGCTTAAATGATAGTCTAAGTTATTTAGCTAAATCAATTCTAAGCATTTAAGTAACCGTCACCGATATTGTTATAACGCGTTAAGTCAGTTAATACCCAGGTCTGCGTTTATAAGTAACAGCTTCGGTCGATCGGTAAAACTTTGAAAAGATTTTAATATTAGTAACGGACTATTGTAAAAATTTCAAGAAGAATGTTTGAAAACAAAGGAGAAGATATATTTTCATTGAAATAGTATTTTTTGCAGTTTTGGCTTGTGCCTTCTATTAAACATATTCAGAACAAACTTATTTTGATCGCTTATATCTCGAAAGTTATTTTAAATTTTGTTAAACGGTTAAAAATATCTGATAGCTAATATAGAAATCTAAAAATATAGTCTTCTAAAAAACAAAATGGTCTCCCCCTAAGCTTTATATATTATTCTTAACTTGTAAATAAAAGATTTATTCTAGAGTCTGTTATCAAAACTACTTACAATTTGTAGTTAGTTTCTTATTTAATTCAAAATTAGTACTTATATTTAAGCCAATATTTTCAATATTTTAATTAATTATATGTTATATATATGTCTTTGTTAGTAATCATTTTTTAGCAAAAGTGTTACTTGTACCATAAAATTATAACTAACTTTTGAGGCTTGCATACTACAACTTACATAAATTATGTATATTCATATTATGATAACAAACTGAAAATTTTTAAACTTAAGTTGTTTTCAATTTAATCCAATTTACCTTGTACCAGCAGTTAAATTAGATATAGTCCAACAAGTTTCTTTCTTTATTGACTCTTTTTCAGAAAATAGTAAAACTTCAAGAGCTTTTAAAACTGAACAATCTAAAATTACCTGTGTAAAAAAAATTACAAGTTGTTAATAGTTTAAATCCGTAAAAGTTTTACTTTTAGCCATATTTAGTATTTTAATAAATACATACAAATTTATTTAAAAATCTCTTTAATAAAAATCTAGGCTTAGTATGTTTACAATATTTTTTTTTGTAAAATTTAGTAAAACAAAAACTAACTTGTGTTTGAATATCATTTCCAGTAACTATATTTCCTACAGTTCTTAATGCGCTAGATACAACCGTGTGCTCGTCATAATACAAAAGTTCAACTAAGCGCCTTGCAAGCCCACTATTAGACAATTTGCATAATATATTTTTTCATCTTTTAATTTAAAACTATTAGTATCAATAGTATTCGTTTTAAATGTTTGATTAAAACACCTTGTTAATGTTGAAATGTTTCAAACTTATATTTTTTAAATTAAAAATTCAAGCAATATCAAAATATTAATATTTTATTAAACATAAAAAGTACTTTCATAAAACGAAAAGTTATTAAAGTTTACTTTTATTAAAAAAATATGAATCAATAAATATCCTGAAAAACAACCTAACATAAAAGAGTTATGATTAGGAAAACCTTGTACTCAAATTATTAATCATACAGTTTAAAAAACATACCTATCCAAAATTTTCTGTATATTATCGTTTATTCCGTCGGACAAATATGAAATCGCCCAGCAAGTATCAGCTACAATGTTAGCATCATCAGCAAAAATTAGTTGGGCTAATAATGGAATAAATTGTTCAACCTGAAAATTTTTCACGAAATATACTTAATGTTTATTTAAGACACGTTTTATTTAAAAACGTCTTTGTATTTAATTATATTGTACATCTTCTGCTAATCAAAGCTCATCATTTATTTTTTAAGAAATAAAGTACAAAAGCTATAAATGTATTCTAAATGGCATTTTATTATTGTAGACACACATTTAAATTCAAATACTTTCAATGACAGGAATAGATTTGCAACGTGTTAAAAACATATCTACAGTCACCTCTCGCGAATCTACGCACATTGTGTCCACAGCAAAAGTGCGCAACTAATCTAGAGTACGGAATTAAACGAGAGGTAGCAAATAACCTAATTTATTAACAGCTTTCTTATAGTGCAATAAATCAAATACAGTTTAGAGACTTTCTCTCTTTTTGGGCTTACAAAAATATTTTTCATTCAAATTGTACATACATGTGAAAAGTTTTTTAACAAAAACTGTTTATGTGTATACAAAGTATTTTTTTCTACCTTGTTCCTTGCCCATTTAAGATTAAACTTGTCTTGCATGGTATTATCAACAAAAACATCGGCAAAAGCCTGCAGAGCAGAAGCCTAAACTTTCGTATGCCGTGAGACAAGCTCAAGTTTAACAAAAGGGTTGATCATACCAATTCGATCACCAGACCACAAGCCTTCGGTATACTGAGACCGGTTTCGTCCTTATTAGGACTCGTCAGTCAGTCAAAACCGAAAAACTCGCAGTCATCAATCTACAAACAGTTTATCATGTCAGTTAGGCAAAACATAAAAATGCACGGCAAAAGACAATGCTGACGTCACTGACATGATAAACCGTTTGTAGAATGATGACTGCAAGTTTTTCGGTTTTGACTGACTGATGTGTCCGAATAAGGACGAAACCGGTCTCAGTCTACCGAAGGCTTGTGGTCTAATGATCGAGTAGGTATGATCAACCCTTTTGTACAACTTGCATGGTATTAGAGAAAGGTAATTTATTTTTAACACACAAGAAAAGTTTAATATAAGGTGGGCAAGGAACAAGTTAGCTAAAAATAAAAAAAATATTGAGTTGAAATGAAACTTTATGTCATAAATATTGTGAGGAATTGAACATAGTACCCCGATTGATTTGAAGGTATAAACGTTCGGCTAAGAAAACTTAAATATAAAAAAGCAAAGCCTTCAAGTTTAACAGATTCCTTATGGAAGGCACAAACTAAAAATACAAAAATCTAACTATATTAAAATCTATCTTCTCCTTTATTTTTCAAAATATTTACTTTGATTTATTTATAGATTTTTTTGAAACATATAAAAAATTAAATGTATTGTTAACTAAATAAATACAACAAATGTAACTATTCAAAAATATAAATTTAAGCGTTTGTTAACAAGAGATCCTAGCGAAACAAGTTCACCGGAATATAAAATAATAACAAACTATACAGTATTTAAATTTATTATTTAAATATAAAATACGTAATTTAAATATTACTAATGTAGTTAATAGATTACAAGTATTGTATAGTTTTATAACAGTCGAATTTAACATTATGTATTTCATCTATTATTAACCATTAATCTATAAAAATCTATAGAAATTATATTTAACATTAATTTTATTTTTAATAGACACATGTATACACCTGCTTTAGCTTCTACTCTTTCCTTACAGTATTTTTTTTTGCAGAGCTCCGTTGAAGTGTGTTTATCCGTCAACACACAAAAACATGTGTTAGTGCAATAAAAAAAGGATACTGTATAGTTTGTTATTATAACAACAAATGTACAATTTTTTGAATTTTATTTTTGATCTTTTGAGAATTCTAAAATGCTTAACTAATCGAGAGTGCGTAAACAAATGAGGGCGTAGATTCGCGAGAGGTGTCTGCATATAATAAAAAAACATACATACTTAACAAGGTTGCCAAAGTTGTTTGAAAATTTTTTCAGGTTTTCTAAATTTCTTCAAGGTGTTTTGAAAATAATTTTTTGGTCCATTTTTAGTATAAAAATAAATGTTAAATAAAAAGCTATCTTAAATAGTATAACAACATTTAAAAGGTACTGTAAACTTACTTTAAATGTGTTTGTTAATAAAAAAACAATTTCAATGCTAATTTTTTTATAAGATAAATTTTTTGTACTTATTGAAATTTCATTACTTTACATGTAAAAACTCTTTAAAAATCTTGGTTTTTTCAGCTTTTTTCAAAATTTTTCTAATCTACGTTTTTCCAAGACTCTACGTTTTTTTGGCAAACCTTGTTTAAGTATCTAAACAAAATTAGTAAACAATATAACAATGTAAATTACATCTAATTATAAATTCAAAAAACACTAGTTAAGATTATGGTTAAAGAAAAAAAGCAAACAATAAGTAATATCAGAACATTTATATTTAAAATTTTAAAGAAAAACAAGTATCTAAAAGCACTTAACAGAGAAAATTGCTTTATTTTTTATGGAAAACTATTACTCTTGTTATTACTTTATACTTCTCTCTTTAAGGGCGTAAAGAGGGTAAAGAACTATTTTAAAAATTAATATTTATTTTTACATAAGTATCAAAACTAACAGTAACTTTTTAACTCATATTAATTTTCGAATTAAGTTATGAGACATAAGCGATCAAGGTAAAAGAGTTCAATTGGTTTTTAATGGAAGGCGCAAACTAAAAAGGCAAAAATAAACTATTACTTTAAAAATCTATCTGCTCCTTCAGTTTTTGAGCAACTATTTTAAAATATGCCTAAAGAGTAATATTTAATAAACTTTGTAAACTTGTAGGAAACATATTTAATTTTTTTTATTAATTCATTTTTATAAGTTAAAGAAAACATTATTTTATTTCGGTTTTGGCAATATTTAAATAAGAACTTTCTTCCTACAAGTTGTTCGTAATACACGGTTGTCAAAGTTTTTTGATAAATTTCTTCCAGGTTTTCAGAATTTTTCTCAAGGTTTTCAAAAGTATAATTTTTTGCGTATATTTTTAGTATAAAATTAAGTTTAAGGTAAAAACTGTCTTAATTAGTATAAAACATGAAAAATATATTTTAAGGCTACTTTAAATGTGTTTTTTAACAATAATACTTACTATTAAAAAAAAGTTTTATTTATATGAGATATTTTTTGTGTTAAATCAAAATTTCATTACTTTACATGTAAAAATTGTTTAACATTTCTTTGTTTTTATTGATTTTTGTTCAAAATTCCAGGTTTTTTTAGCCAAAATTGTCAAGTTCAAGGTATTTCAAGGTTTCCAGGTTTTTTTGGCAACCCTGGTAATATCAAAAATAACACTTCCTGAAAACTTGAAATAAATTATTTTTAAAATGAAGGAGGAAATGGATATTTTAGTCAATTTAACAAAATTCGGACAAAATCAGCTGAAAGAAAAAAAATATTTATTAACATTTATTTTAATTCCTTAAAAAGCAAACTATACTGTTATCTAATTATATTTTAAAGTTAGTATGCGTTAATTTAAAAATAATTTAATATATGACTAGTATTTAATTTATGTATAAACGTTTGAAAGTAAAATTATAAATCAATATCTTAGTTTTTGTCATAAAAATTTATTAGTACTAAAAATAAACTGCTTAAAAGTTAAACTTAATAAACTTTAAATATTAAATACATCACAGATCCTGTACCATTACCTACATAGTATTAGCAATAGTTGTGTAAAAAAAGGTACATTGTAATTTAAAACAATCAACACGTATTGCTAATTTTTATTATATAACTTTTAAACCACATAAAACCAACTAAGAACCTCTTTATAATCAGGTGGAGGTTTTTTGCCACGACAAAGGTTTGATATAGACCAAACGACATTTCTTAACATTGAAACTTGTATGCTTGAACTCATAGCTAGTCTAAAATAATGTACGTTTTATAATTAAGTCCAAATTTTTCTTTTAAGAAAAATATAAGCAAAAATTGCTGCCCAATTTAATACTGAATATGTTTACTACATCATTAGTTGATTAAAATGTTATTAACGTAAAATTAATGTTTAGGTATTTCTTATTGATAAAAATAGGCGATCAAAATGATTTCCTTATTTTACGCTTCTAATTTTTACGTTTATAATTTTCACAAGATATAAATTTTAAGTTTCAATTTGCGTTATTTCTAATTGTAAGCTTTGATTAGGTAGGTGTCCGAATAGCATAGCTACACATTAGCACACAGTAACACTTTTGCACGGCGTCACTCTAGTACGGAGCGTCTTTTTTGCACAGATTGTCACTCTAGCACAGTGTTCTTTTAGCACGGAGTGTCACTTTTGCAACGAGCAATACTTTAGCCTGAAGTAACACTTTTGCACACACATTAGCACAAAGTGTTAATTTTGCACGTAGCTTGACTTAAACAGAATTCATACATTTTTGTTAATGAATTTAATAACAATAAAGAATATAAAAAATTGAATTATTTTAACTGAACTTCATACAGCAGGGTTTCCGAAACTTTTTTTTGAAGAAGTTAAAAAAGCAATGACAACCTCTAATATGATTTATTAATAAAAATATTTTTCAATACGCCTAAGACCTTGTTACTTATTATATTTTTAATTTTTATCATCAACTCCAGAATATCTAGTGAAGTTTAAAACTATGGCCTTATAGTCCTTTTACTAGTCACAGCCCCCTTTTGTCCCTTTCCATCTTATAGCTCCCTAAATTTCTAAAATGTTTACCAAGGGGGCCATATTTTCATTTTGGAAAAGCCTCTCATACAGGAATCAGCCTGTTGAGTACGCTTTTTAGGCTAAATTGTGAATTCGAGGGAAGAATAGTTATCTATTATATATATAACTAGGGTAAATAAAATGGCTTTTAAGTTCAAAAACTAAAAAAAAAACATCTTTGTTAAACTTTAATATAAAAAATAAAATTTATTAGTTAAAAAATTTTTGATCTAATAATCATTAAATTTATTAATTTTATAATATTATTAAAATACGTAGTTTTAGTTTAAGATTCGACTTGTAACACATTAAAACTTGTTAACTTTTAGTTTAACATTTTGCTTAGTTCGTCTTTATACTCTTGAAAATAAAAGTATAAATTTTTTATAAGCATCATGCAAAATGACGCCCTGCTAAAGCATCGCTGCGTGCTAAGCTGTTACTCTGTGCTAAAGTATTATTCTGTACTAAAGTGACGCTGTGCTATTCTAACCCGTTTTCGCTTCGATTTGCTAAAAAGCACGCTGCGAGCCAAAAACTTGACCGGAGGGTTGTAGTTTGCCAAACCGCTTCTTTACAAGTTTGTCTTAGTCATAAAATGTGTTAACGATGTTTAAATATTAATACCTACTATAAAATTCATAGACTTTATTAAATAAAATCTTGATTCTACAAAAATTACTTACGGTAAAATAAATACAAATACATGTTGAACTTAGGCTATACAGACGATACTAAGTTGATCTGTTAAAATAATTAGGTATCAAAATTATTAAAGCTAACTTACAAGTAAGACATTGCAGGGTCATTAGATTAGTTAAAAGTCGCATATTAGGTAAATTTACATATGTACAATTTTTTAATATTTAATTCATTTCAGTATGTATGTCAAAATCGGTTTAACTTAATGATATGACAATGGTAAATAACTTTTTATAAACGTTTCTCTTCTCATAACAAACTTAAACAATTTTAAAGTTTAAATTAGAAAAATGGAGCTGTTTTAAACTAGTATTTAAAAACAAAAAATATGTTATTTTCCATAACTTTTAAATATAAATTCGAAAATGAAATTATCATCAAATAATTATTTTACACTTACTCTAACAAAGGTTTTACAGCAGCTTGGCTAATAACGTAGTCTCTTCCTTTACTACCATCTCCTGCAATATTTCCAAGAGCCCAAACAGCCTAAACCAATATTTTTTAATAAACAATTTATTCTATTTCAAACTATATTCTGAGAGTATATAAAATGTTAGGTTTAATTGTGAAAACTAGAGTAATAACTTTAAATCTAAAAAGTTCTGTTTGACTTTTAGTAATGTTAATTATAATGAACGCATTTTTATAAATTTTGTGGTTAGAAGACTAAGTATAAACTACTAAAAATGGTATAAATATTACCTGGTCAGCTACTTCAAAGCTTTCGGACTTTAACAGAGAAACAAAAACAGGCACAGCGCCAGCATCAATAACAGTCTTAGTTTGGAAAGAATTTCCTGAAGCTATATTAGTGAGCGCCCATGCAGCTTCAAACTGTATATGTGGATGACTATTAAGCATGAGTAATCTAACAAAATCCGGAACGAGGCCAGCTTTGATAACGTCATTGATTGGAGGGTTTGGTTCTAGTTTAACAATTTTACTTTTGAAATTACTTACAACAAATATCGAAATTAATAAATAGCACTATATATATATATATATCAGGGGCGTAGCGTGGGGAGGGACGCTGGCGCATGCGTGCCACCCAAAAAAAAAAGTAGTAAAAAAAATGTAATATCTTTATTCTTTATTGTTTATTTTTTCTGAATAATTTGCCGTTTTTCAACTAAGTTTTTCTAGTATTTGAAAAGTAAACGAAATTTAAATACCAATTAGTGACAAGTTAGGGAAATTACCCAGTATACTGATTCGGTGCGTAATTTCAAATGTGCACCAATGTTGATGCAAAACTCCATAAGGAAAATTTTATAACTTTATTAACTTCATAAGAATTTACACTCAAACAGTACGCAACCAGTTAGTGCACCGGAGTAGTATAACCTTATGAGAGAATTTTCTACAAGGACAAATGCTAACATTTTGTTGGCAACCATAAAGCTAAACCTGTTTTATAGTGATTATGATTCATGAATAAACAAATAGTAGTAAAAATAGCAATTAATAACTGCACATTAAATAAAAGTAAATTGATAATAAGAACAAAAAATATTAACAACATAATTTAAAAGATAAATAACAAAAAAAAAAATTAAACAAATAATAAGTAAACTGTTCATACTGTGATTGCAGTTTTAATCTCACTGTACAAAAAGTATTCTTTAAATTACCCTAAACTTAAAATTTTTATTAAAAGTAGTTTCTTTTTTTATTAAGATAACAAACAAATCAAACTTTGCTATTCTATCAGCCATAAAGTTTAAAAATTAATCAATTTTTGTAGCTAGTTATTTTAAAATTTCTTCTGTCACATCATGAATAATATTATAGCAACTTGTAAAACAGATTTTTTACAATCAATATTTAGTCTTAAAGACTTTATTGATTAATTTCAAATTTAAATTTATATAATTTAAAATCAAGTTTAAATGGTATTTTAAAAAAATTTCTTTCTACCCACTGTTTGTAGTATTTAAAAATGCCATTCCCTAAAGATCATAGAAAAACCGATTTCAAGATAAATGAAAAGCTATATTTTGCTGTTTTGTATCAGAAACAATTAGTAAAATCTTTCCACACACTCAGGATAACTCAAGATTCTATGAAGTTTGGAAAACTTTAGTATGACTCAGTTAAAATCAGGATAACTTTTTTAGTTTTTTATAAAATTAAGTATTTTTAAGCTCAGGCTGACTAAGGATATATTTGTTATTTTGTTAACTCGGGGTAGATTTAGTGGTTTTAAAAGCTTTTTTTTTAAGAGCCTAGTTTCTATTAGTTTAAAAACAATAAAAAATATTCTTTAAAATAATTTAAAATGCCTATGATGACACATGATATTTTTAAACTAAATCAGGACAGTTATTTTGACTCAAAGAGTGGCAAGGCAATCCTGATATCTTCAAAGTTGGTTGTTTTTAAAAATTTGTTTTATAATACTAAATAAAAAGTAAAAATCTGTTTTCATTAATTTTTAGATTATTATCTAAAAAAATATGCAAAGTAGTATTGTATGGAATGTTGCAAGTCTAAAAATATGTCAGATAGGAAAATTATCTGAAGTTCAAAAACTTGAATTGAAAAATAGCAGACCAACACCAGATATTGCTATTACTCAAGACTGCAGTTCAAGTGGTATGAAATTTTAATTTTTGTTTATACTTCAGATTTTCTTCATTTGTTAAGATATATTTTTACAGTTTTATATTGTAATATAGCCCAAAATGTAGAATTTATAACAAAAAAAAAAAAAAAAAAAAACTAGCTTATTAGATTTTTTCTACAAAAAAATAAAAAATTTAAGACTTTTAATTTTAATACTGAAGATTTAAAATTTTTATATAAAAGATAGAGATAGTATATTAAAAGCTGCAACAAACTAAAAGTATGAGTTATTTTGAGTTTAATACAATTCTATTTGTTGATATAAAATAAATATTGAAAATTATCTAGAAAATGCACAGAGAAAATTTTAGAGGCATTAATTGTTATACTTAGTTGACTATTTATTTGTAGTTTAAGGCCATAGGGGGGGTAAGCCATGTTTTTTAGAAGTTGATCTTATTTTATAAAATTTTATCTAAGCAATAAGGTGCTTTTTATTTTAATAAAACATTCGAATTATTTTTTGAGATATGACTAGTCAAAGTTGGGGCCGCATAATAGGTTCCCTATGGGAAGGGAAAGACTATTTTGTTTAAAATCTATCTCCTCCTACATTTTTCAAGCAATCTTCTTCAAACTTTAACAGTTTAATCTTTATACAATAATAAAATAACATTACTTGTGAATTTAAAAAAAATTGTAGTAACAATGTAGTTTTATGAAAAATAAAAATAAATTTTAAAGTTTTTTTTATAAAATTTTTATTTATTTTAATTATCAAAATTCATAAATTACGTTTTATTTTGTAAAGTAAGGATCATTTTCTAAAATTTAAAAAGATTGCCTGAAAAATGAAGAAGAAAATAGATTTTTAATAATCTTTTAAATTTCCCAGAAAATTGACCCCGAAAAAATTGCGGTCCATACATTTGTATTGGTAACTTTTCACAAAAAATAAAACATCTCAAATGTTAAATGATATTCATGCATTCTATAAAAACTGGCTTATAGTTTCTAATTAAATCTTTCATATAAAAGTGAAAGTTAATTTTTGTAAAAAAAAAAGTGTTTAAGCACCCTCCCCTCTATGGCCTTAATTTATTTACTTTTTTATTTGAAAAATTGTGTGTTAGTTGTACTTTATAAATTTCATAAATATAAATGAATATAAATATAGAAGGATGCATTTTCATTACAAAGGTTAAAAATATGCATTTAAGTTTTTATTTAGGACAAACATAGATTTTTCTTTGTAAGTACTTAGCTTTTGATAAACATGACATGTTTCAGATATATGTTTTTTATTATTATATATTATTACCTGTAGTTTTTTTTACAAATTCTATCTTTTGTCTGACTTAAAATACATTTTATTTTGTTAATATTTTCGAAATTGTTTAGCTATTTTATAAAAAAAAAATTTGCTTTTGTAGGAATTCAGATATTCATATATTTTGTAGACAGATATTAAGTTTTATTGTCATTAAGTCTTACGTTTGAAACTTGCCATAAAACGTTTTTTCGTTATGTCATGTGTTCTACAATTTTCATTAAATGTTTCTTTTATGACAAGTTTTAATTTGTATTTTATTAAAATTAAAAAACAAAGCTAAGTTCAACTTGCTTTAACTTTTTTATAATTCAGATTTAATTTTCTATCATTAATACCCAACTTACATTAAATAAGCAAGCAATATGTTCTATTTATAACATTTCAGTTTCTTTTACTAAAACATAATATGTGTAACACATAAAATGCAATGAGGTGTTGTTATCACTGTTTTATTGTAAATTTAAGAGATTGATATTTTTTTCTTTAATAAAACATATACTTTTGTTTTTTTGAATATATTCATTTTTAAAGATATAAAATTTACTGTAAGTAGTAAAAACATTTTTTTTAGTAAGTTTACATTTGTATAAGTATAAGTAGTTCTAATAAAGTTTATACTTTTTTTAATTTATTTAATTTTGTAATAAATAATTATTTTTTAAAACAGTTGCTTCGAACTTATTTTACTTAATGAATTTTTTTCAATTATATTACTTATAAAAAGATATTTTTATAGCTAATTATAAAAATTGCAATTAGGGGATTTTTTTGAGAAAAAAAATTGCGCACCCCCTGGCCAAAACACCACGCTACGCCACTGATATATATATGTATATATAATTTATTGAAATGGCGATTTTGAAAATTCTGGAACATATGTTTCATAAAGCTTTAATTTTTCATAAAGCTTTAATCATCAGCCAGTTAAATTCAAAATGAAAAGCACTGTACTAAACAAAGATACAAAAGTTATGCAAATAAAAAAAAAACAGTATGACGTAATATTGTGCATTACAAATATTCAGTACAAAAATCGATCTACCTTCTAACTAATCAAACAACTAAAATTAACGAAAACAACAGTTAATTGACCATAAAATGCTTCAAAATTTGTTGTGTTTTAAGAGAAGCTTTTTTATATGTCGACAAGACGATATAAATTCGCTCCTCTTATTTATAAACAACCTTCCTTTTTTAACGCATACATAACGGCTGTTGATTCTTTTTAAGCACAGCCTACAAACAGGGTTGTTACCATCTGCTATTGGCTGTGCTCTTTTTATCACCTCCCAAGTTAATTTAAAATCAATGTTTTAGCGTTTAAGGCCGCAAACATACTTCGAAAGCTCAGTTTCATTTTCGTATACACCACCTTTTAAAGGATTTTTATACCGAAATCTGAATTGAGTGGAGCATAAGCCGATGTAGAACTTCTTTTCAAGGTCAGAGTTAACTGTTGCCTTGTAAATAATGTTCTCTGACCGGCAATTGCCCCCCTTCAAATTATATTTACAGCCACCGGCGCAATTACACTGATTTTTGATTGAATTACTTTTGTTTAAAATCCTTTGATTATGTGACTTAATTAATCTCTCCAAATTCGCCATACATGAATAACTGATTCGCATATTATGTTTGTTAAATATCTTTGATAATGGGTTTTTTTTGTTGAAGTTGCGGTCAACATTGCGGTTTGTTGGGGGGCAATTGCCGGTCAGAGAACATTATTTACAAGGCAACAGTTAACTCTGACCTTGAAAAGAAGTTCTACATCGGCTTATGCTCCACTCAATTCAGATTTCGGTATGCCAACCATAAAAAATCCTTTAAAGGTGGTGTATACGAAAATGAAACTGAGCTTTCGAAGTATGTTTGCGGCCTTAAGCGCAAAAACATTGATTTTAAATTAACTTGGGAGGTGATAAAAAGAGCACAGCCAATAGCAGATGGTAACAACCCTGTTTGTAGCTGTGCTTAAAAAATCAACAGCCGTTATGTATGCGTTAAAAAAGGAAGGTTGTTTAAATAAGAGGAGCGAATTTATATCGTCTTGTCGACATATAAAAAAGCTTCTCTTAAAACACAACAAATTTTGAAGCATTTTATGGTCAATTAACTGTTGTTTTCGTTAATTTTAGTTGTTTGATTAGTTAGAAGGTAGATCGATTTTTGTACTGAATATTTGTAATGCACAATATTACGTCATACTGTTTTTTGTTTTTTTGCATAACTTTTGTATCTTTGTTTAGTACAGTGCTTTTCATTTTGAATTTAACTGGCTGATGATTAAAGCTTTATGAAAAATTAAAGCTTTATGAAACATATGTTCCAGAATTTTTAAAATCGCCATTTCAATAAATTATTTAAAAGCCCTTCAAGTGGGCTCAGTTGAAAGTGTTTAAGTTTAAACATTAACCTTATTTTATATATGTATATATATATATATACATATATTTATTTATTTAATTATATAAAAACTATAATTCAAACAGCTGTTTCACACATTGAAATGTAAAATTTCATGTGATCTTCAGTGAGTTGTAGTTTATTATAATAGTGAACAGAAACTTTGATTTTAGAATTTTTTATAGTAATTATGACGTAGTAATGGTACAGTTTATTGTACGATTAGTTGAATTTGAAATACGCTGTAAATGTTATTCTATGCTTTTTAGGAAAGTTTAAAAAGGTTATTTGGAAAAATGTTTAAAGCTATTGGAAAATTTTTTTAGGCTGTTGGGAAAATGTTATAAAATGCTATAAAATACTCGTGTTAGCCGCTTCGATTTTATTTTGTTTTAATATTTAGTTGGTTTTAATTTTGTTAAAAAAGTATTTTTGATAATGGATGCATATGTTTTGTCTTTCGCTTTTCTTGTTTAGTGTTACGTTCTATCTGATTTTTCGATTTCTATTGTTATTGTTATTCTCAAGAGAGTCATATTTACTCCCAAAATACCTAAAAAATATTTATATACCTTTTTAGATAAATGTTTGTAAAATTGTAAATAAACTCTTGTTATACTCCCTAAAACATAAAAAATCTGAGTTGTCTGTGATGGATATTTTGAGAAATTTAACTAATAAAAATACCTTATATTTCCTGAAAAACACCAATTATTTTTGGAAAGAATAGCAGTTTTTGATAATAAAAGATAATATACTTTTTTTTCAATTCAAAAAGTTTTAAATTTGTTTTTAATAAACACTATACCAGAGAAAATAAAAACCCTAAAAAAAAACGTTTGTGTAAAAGCTATTGAAGTATTTTTAGCAGTTGCTGTATGCTTTAATTATGATATAAGTTTTTAAACTTAAAAATACCAAAAATTTGCCACATATAAGCTTACATAACTTTTAAACACTTATAGCAGGATAAAACATAAAACCAAACTTAGTTTTTACAACAAGAAACCCAGCTGTATACAATTGAATGAAATTCTTGGTTTAATTTTTTTGTCACTGAAATGGTCCATTGCCGCTTGCCTGTCCAATGGTTAATAAGGAAGATTCAATGGTCGATAAGGGTACCTAATGTACTTTGAAAAAGACCTGATGGTCGATAAGGAATATCTTATTTTTATAGTGAAATATCCGTTAGATGATAACAAACAACATCAAATGTTTGATGTGAAAAATTACATATTTGAAAAGGAGTATGAAATATTTTGTAGAAAATCCTATGGTTGTCAAGGCAGATCCGGAAGTCAAATTGGAATTACTAATGGTAGAAGTGAATGATCCAGTGGTCAACATGGAAAAAGTAGTAGGACGAGTATCTATAAAATTTGAAATAATAATAAAATATTTAAGTTTCTCAAACCGTCCCTGGTATGTCAATCGTTTTTTTGTGATTTTTTTGTTTTTACTAAATACAGGGTTGCCAAATGTTCTTGGCAAATTTTCTCCAGGTTTTTAAAATAACACGTCTAAGGGTCTACTTTTAGTTTCAAAATTAGGATTAGGGTAAAAAACTGATTTAAATAGTATAACGACATTGAAAAAAGGTTTTAAACTTCTTTAAATGTATTATTACTTTTGCTTGAAATACTTACAAAAACATACACTTACATATACTACTTCAAGCAATAATATTGAGTTCAAAATAAAATTTTTGTTGATTTTTTTGAAGTATAATTTTCATATATTGAGTAAGCATTGAAATAAATGATAAAAGCAGCTTGTTAGAGGAATACATTTACATTCCCAGCTTTAGTTTTAATTTTGCTTTCAGTAACACCAATCATGTGGTAGGCAGTGGAAAGAAAAAGTGTTTCTAGCTTGCCTTATATTAGATATTTTTGAAAAAAATACAGATATCAACAATTTTTGGATTAACATCAAAGTTTCAGAAGAAATGGATTGGAAAGAAAGTTGTCAGCAACAATATGGAAAAAAAAGTACCTTTTTGACATAAAGAAGCGCAAAGAGGTCATCTTTTACCTCTGCAGAGACCCGATCTAGTAGAAAAGCAGTATTGGATAAGTTTTCTGTATTAAAACCCGATATTCGAGAAGAAACACAATCATTAGAAGCACTTAAACAAGCAACATCAAAAGCTAAATACTTCAAAACAAATACAGCAAAAATTACTTTCCTACAAAGACTGCATTCCTGTCCCACACACAAAGGTAAACCTAGATGCAACCTTTTAAATGCTAGATATGCAGCAAGTCTTTAGCAGAGAGGCAGTTAATGAAAGATTACAAGAAAAAGTACACTGGAGAAAGGTATTCAGATAACTTTAGGTGTTGTAGCGTGTAAACAGGCTAACAAACCAAGAAACACAGTTGTCCAAGTCTCGTTTTTGAAATATTTTGATGTAAATTAACGATGTATTTATTTAATTTGCGAAACTAAATAAAAACTTTTAATAGAACAAAAGTTATCAGACTTTAAGGAGTATCCCTAAAAAAATATTTTTGCTCTGTGTTTTTTATGTTAAAATATATTTGTTTTAGAATTTAAAATGAGTCAAACTATACTCATATTTTAAATTATTTAGTTTTGTAACAGCTTATAGGTGTTTACTTAATGTTTAATTTAAAGTGTTTATAAAAAAAAAAACTACTTTTTCACTAAATCTATATAATGAATTTTTCTTAAATAGATTCCATAGGTTTTTTCGAAGAATAATCGTCTAAACTGAATATAAACTATCTATTATAAAAAAGGGCATACTCTGCCACTGTTTTTTTTTCAATCCAATTTATCTAAGGATTTTTTTAACATATACATATACACATATTTATAATACAAAATACAGCTAGTTTTCGATATGTTTACTGCAGTTTCTATGCGCTTAGCATTTCATCAGAACAATGAAGTTCATTAGCAAATTTTTAAAGAATAAGAAAAATACACAATATGATGTGTCAAATAAGTTTAATAAATTTAGCTAGCTTATTCTAAAAACAACTTCTGCACAAGTTAATTTATGTTTTTTCTTATGTTATTTGTTCTTATTTTACTTATATACTACCTTTGTTATTGTTTAAAATGTTTGCTTTTTTTTAATAAACTTTTTTTTGTGAAGACAGGGTTGCTGTCTTTCCTTTCGTTTCTTTAGCGATGATTCTTTTTATATTTTTTCAATTTCGTACTTTTTCAAGCTACATAAACTACATATTTTGTTGCATTTTGCTTTTGTTTTTAGTTCTGCAGAGTATTTCCTATTTTAAATTATAGTCTTTGTTTGCGTCTTTTAGTTCCCATATGTAGTTTAATAATTCCGGGCTATATTTTTCAATTTGTTGTTAAACCTTGCCTTGTAATTTTTGTATGTATTTTTAAATGTTGTGCTAGTTGAACCCATGTAAAACTTTGTTTTTATTGTAGCTCGGTAAATTAGATTGCTTGCTAAGCAGTTGTTGGCATTTTTCGTAACTGCAGTTGCAAGTTCTTTTTTGCTGTTTGTGGTTTAGGTTGTTTAAAGTTTTGTTATTGTGTTTGAGAAATTTTCCATGCAGCTATAAGTAATTTCTAGTGTATTCCTGTTAAAAATGTTCATATATGGGTGGTTTGTTTACTAAACTTATACTACATATAATATTCACAGTTTAAAGTTAATCGTTTGTTAATAGAAATCTTAGCGAAGCAATTTCACTGAAATATATAACAACAAGTTTTCGCAGTACTCTTTCTTTATTAAACTAACATATGTTTCTGTGCGTTAACAAGTTAAAACAATTCAACGGAGCTCTGTAAAAAAATAAATACTGTAAGAAAATAATAGAAGCTAAAGTCGGTGTATATGTGTGTTTACTAAAGATAAGCATAATTACTACAAATCAGGGACGTAGCTAGCTCAAAAAAGTTACGAATCTGCAAAACATCAAAAATAACGCGTTGATGACGTCTAAGAGGGAGCAGAGCAGTTTAAACGGGTCGGTCTTTTTATGGGTACTATTTTATGGGTATGTGATTATT
>NW_028140436.1:0-26679 GCF_965202585.1 Thalia democratica | reverse complement strand
AAAAATTGTATCATAATAAGACGTAGAACAGTTTATAAGCTATCAGAAACGTTCCACTCGACTGTTTAAAAATAAGTTTTGTTCACACAACACCGCGTTTAATGATATAAGTTTTTCTTGACTTTTTATACGGTTGCTTCAAAACATCACATAATGCAATTCGAGTGTTGAACAAGTTTAAATGCAGTTCAATTGTAACATATAATTTAAAAGAGGTGAATAAATTTTACGACAATTGTGACAACAGGCACTCTCCCGCGAAGGAAGATCAGGTCGATGCGGATCGCTTCAGGGAAAATTTGAACGCTTACGTGGCTGAGCGCCGGTTGGAGGTGTTTGATACTTATTGAAATAATTTATTCATTCAATGTTTCTATAAATCTCATTGTAAAAGAATTTTTAAAATATTTTATAAAAACGCTTGAAATATAAAAAAAGGTTCTGATCTTTTAACTGAACTATAAAAGGGTAATAAAAAAGTCTATTTGTATTTTTTTCTACTTTTTTGTATAAAAACTCTACCTAAGTATTTTCGAATTTACAGGTATTAAGTCTTTTTTTAATTTATATTGGTTTATTTTTTATATAAAAATGTTTATTTTTGAGTTTTCCTATTACTAGACTGCAGATCTATATTTTTACTTTTTACAATTTGCTCTCCTTGTTATAAAATCTAGCTTTATATGAATAACTTTTATCTTTCTACATTTTATGTTTTTCATTAACCTATTAGTTGTAACAACAAGTTTTTTGGTAGTTTGTATAATTTGACTAGTTTGAGCTTTAGAAAATAATTTTATGAGACTATAGTAAAAATTTAATGTTTAAAACAAATGTGAAAACCTAAAAAAAAAAGTTTTATGCTATCATTTAGCAAAAAGTTTATTTATTTGTATACACCTATATTTTTTTAATAACAAGAATATAAGACTGCCTCTAACAGTACTTGAGTATGTTAAAATATTATCATACAGTAGTGTTTATCAACATTCATAAACAGTTAATATATGTTTTAGAAACGATTATTTTAATATAAAGCACAAGCTTTTTATAATAACTATTTAATTAAACTTGTTTTGCTGCATAAAAAGTATTCTATATACATAATTTAATTTTTACTACTAAAATATGTATCATTAAAACTGTAGTAAATTTCAAAGTCTTTCTTCAACGTTGATTTTAATTTTAATCTGTATGTGTAATAAAATTAATTTGCACTACACTAAAAAAAGTATTTAAAAAAAGTAGTTATAAAGATCAAAACTAAAAGTCTCATACTGTTTTTATACAAAATTACAAAATCAGTACTCTAAAAAATAAATATATCAAGGTACAACACCATTTTTTTAAATGTAAATGCATAACTTTACAACAGGCCAATGCATTCTTGTTCAAGTTGTTCAGGATATTTCATTTCAATAAAAGCCATCGAAATAATTAAAAAGTTTTAGAATATTCTCTGTAACCTAAAAGTTATGTTTTAAAAACTTATGTAGGCATATTCATGCAGCAGCTTTTTATGCTAAATCGCCATTACTTAATTGATCTAAAAAAGATTTGTATTTATGCAACTTAAATGCAACCTTTATGTTTTCAAAGATTTGTGCACACAACGGTCACTGCTTCATTCAGTCGCCCCAATACAACTATCTCGAGCCGAAAGCAAAATGAACATCACCAAACAACACCAGTTTCGGGAAAGGAAAGCAAAAATTTGATACTACCAGGTTAGTTGTAGTTTTGACAAGAGTGTTATGAAATACTTTCGATATTTTCGTCAATAAGGTCGATTTACTTTTTTTTTTAAATTTTGGTATTTGGATGATTTCAGTTTTAGATGAAAAAAAAACTGCTTTAAATCTATGAAAGTATATTTTTAGAAGTTTAATTTTGAAATTATTGTTTTCTAAATCAAAAAACTTTTTGTTGATATTACATCCAATTTTTGTAAAGCATTTTTATTTGAAAGTTTTTTCATTATACATTACTTCTTTAGTTTTTTACTGATAGGTAAACTTTTCTTTATAAAATAAGTGTCAGCTATTCTTTAATATTAAAAACATGTTTTACTACTACTTATAACCGACATACTAAAACTAATTGATCCTGGTTTCTAAGTATTGAAATCTTTTATTTAATTAAAATACTCCCACAGAAAAAGTCTCATTCTTCGAAGTCGACTGCAATTGGACGAATTTCCGATAGATTCTAATATTGCAATTGTATTTAAGCTACATTACCTACTCATGATTCCTAACTCCGAACAAGATCTAGTTTCACCTAAAGGTTATTAAAAGTACAGATTTTAGTTGAGTTTAAGTCTATATTTTTTATGTAAATAATCTGTTTTTTGGACTATATATTGTGTTGCTTAAAATTAATTTCAATTGCACCAAACTTTAAAACAAAGCAGAGAAACATAAGTTTAGCATCAAACAAATACTTGTTTTTATGCTAAAATACTATCTTAGTTTCTTTAGTTTAAAAATTTTAAACACTTTTTTTACCTATAAACTTATTGTAACAACTAACATAAGAGCTAGAATTGAACAACATTTTTTTCTACTTACAGCAAGTACCTACCCTGTTATGGTTGCCTGGACTGCTTGGTGTCCGTTTAACAGCGGGAATAGAAACATGGAAAATATTGATCTCGTTTTGTATGTCAGTTTGAATCAGTTTTACTCAATATTGTGTGGCAGTTTTAAACAAAATATTATTTATTTATACTAATATATTTCTTTTAAAATTAAAAGTGAATGTTTTTTTTGTTCTTCAAGCAAAGTCTGTTTATGCAAATGTATTATTTTTTTTTAGCTTTTGAAAATTGTTTTAGCTTAAAATGTAAGTAGATAAAAATCTCAAAAATTTAAATTTATAGAAGCTTTCAGACATTTATATAGTCATAAAAGTTTCTGACTTAAAATTATAAACTACACAATTGATGACAGAGTAATTTGCTTAATTTACAGAGTAAAATTTAACTATTAAGATTATTTATTTCGACGCAAAAATTCACACAATGCTTTAAAACTGCTAGAAAAAGTTATAAACTTTGATATAAAATGTCTAAATCCTTCTATAATAATTTTAGAAATTAATTGCTATCAACTTAATTAAATTCTAATATTTAATAATTCACTGCCACTTAAAAATGTTTGCTACTACATACTTTTAGCAATTAATACTAATTTCTATTTACTTTTTTTAAAACAAGTTTACTTTTCTAGGGAGGATCTTCAGAAAACCCGTACAGACAACTTTTCTACAAAATTTCTTCCAAAGATGGCGCGTGTATTGAAAAGTTGAGGTTTAGGTTTCTGTTTGATATATTTCAAATTCTTTTTTAAGCCGTCCACAAAATATTTTACAATGAATAAAAATTTATAATGATCAAATAATTTATAAGGATTAAAAACTATAATGAATTTTCTTCTATTTTCTTTGTAAAACAATTCATAGTTCACTCAGCTTATCACAAGGTTAATGAAATCCTGTGGAGGTGTTTAAAACAAAAAACAAAATATTTTGCGCAATTTCAAACAACCAATCAAAACCTTAGTTTCAATTTCACGACGACGAACCAGCCAATCGCGACGAAGCAAGTTCCAAGCGAAGCTTCATTGCAACATTGAAAAGATCAACAAGGAAAAATCAGTGGAAGAAGAAGTTTCGCTCTTCAACAGCTTCTACGACTCTTCAGATAGATTCGATGTGAGCTGATAGATTATAAGAAATTGAATGTTTTTTTTTACTGCTCTAGAACTTTGAAACAAACTGTCGAATTAAAGTGTACCAAACTATTATTCAAAGCTTTCGTCATTTATTGACATTTTCAATGAAAAAACGAATTATTTAAATTTTTAATAGAATTAAAAAGCTGTATTTTACGGCTTGCTTGATATTAAAGAATGAATATTAAATTTATTTTTTTATATCACTTTTTTATTCAGAGCACTACAGTAACTCCCGCACATTCTCCGGAAATTATAACAAAAAATCTCCTATCTTTGAAGTAAGTTGTAGTTTTTTGTTTATAATGAAAAATCTCCTCATAAAGTAAGTTTAAATATTGTTTATAATAAAAATATCTTCATCTTTTAAAGTAAGTTTAAAATTTTTGTTATATAAAAAGGTTCTCATCTTTTTAAGTAAGTTTTAAAACTTTATTTATAATAAAAATTTTTCTCATCTTTTTAAGTAAGTTTAAAAATGTTGTGATTTTAAGTTTTACCTTTCATTATATAAAGTAAAGTTTACAGTTTTAAGTGTGGTTTAGTTTTAATTAAGTTCATATTGATTAAGAACTGTATTTGAAATATTTTCAATTTCTGAACTTGTATAGAATTTAGCTGAATGATACAACGACAATGCCATACTTATAGTATGCATATTGATATTAAGCTATGTTTTTTGTTGCTGAATAGTAAATACTTTTCATATTTTAAGTTTACAAGTTAGTAAACAGTTAAACCAAAATTAACAAAACACTAAAAATAATCTATTAGTTTTTTATTTTAAGTAGTAAATTTCGGTATCTTCCATATTATAAAAAATAATACAACGTTCAAGTTTTGTTTGAAACATCATTTTTACAGACGACAAAGTCCCAGGAAAAGTCAACACAGTGTTTCGTTTTACGGAACGACTTTCAGAGAGATTGTCAGTGAAGATGTAAACTCTAACTTGCCACTCAACTTAAAACACAAACTTATGGTTGGCATCTAGTTATTTATTTTAAATTAGCTTACTACAGAACTTGTTAAAGTTCCAAGTTTAGACCTGCAAGTTTTATTTTTCTATGTTATTTCGAAAATAAGGAAATTTAGACAGCACATAAGTTGAGTTCAAAAACCGTTTGCACTTTAAATCACTACACTTTTTTAATTTCTTAAACAAGCTTGATATAATACTTTACTTATACATGATAAATTAACTTTGTTAAAGCTTCTCGAATCGTACTTTATTCGTTATCAAAAGTAAAGTTCAAGTAAAGCTGTTTAGAAGATTTATTAAAATTTCAGTTGACTGTTACATAATCATCCGAGAAAAACCAACTAGTCAAAGTAAAAATTAAAAACGGAATCTAATAAAATATCAATAAAGTTATGCTTCCACTTTTAATTACAACAAAATCTCTTCCGAAAGTAAAAATAAATTTTATTTGTCCTAAATAAGTGATGACTTACACAGTTCATGTCTGTTTTTAACATCCCACGTTTTAAACATCATTCCACAAGTTCTCGCTTACTATACTTTCCAACGCTTCCAGGCGTCCGAGGTGACACTTCAATTTCAAGCGATTGTGACGTCACACGACGACTTCAACTTTGCCACCGTTTTCTTCACAACAAACTTCTACAGGTTCGACAAAGTCGCCACTGGGAGGGCGTCGCTGGGGGTGGTTCAGTACAACGAGGGGACCCAGGAAAAGTTCAGGGTCCTGCACCCCATAAAAACCACCGACGCCCAAGTTAACGGTTCGTTGCAGTGAAAAAAAAGTTATAAAAATTTGATTATAATATGCTTAGAAAGTCTTTGCACAGATACAAAACTTTGTTAGCTCGGAAGGGTATTGTAGAAAGTTTCTATATTGCATTTGAAATTTAGTTTTTTAAATGCTATTTTCTTATTTTTATCAATATGGTTACTTAATTTTGCAAAATAATGTAGACTTGTCCACGCCGAAAATAACTACATCGTTAAAAAATATTTTATGATATGCACTAGTTAAATAACAGTGTTTTTTACTTTTCTTAAAATCTTAGTACAAAAAATGTTTTGTATTTTATGTTACATGCTGATTAATAACTTTCACAGTAGCCGTTCAAAGTCTTTAAACTTGTTTGCACACAAAGGTATATAACGGCATACAAAACTATTGTTTAACTGTAAGCTTTACCAACACAAACAGACAGGCAAGCGGGCATAGAGGCGAGTTTCAGGTTGGATCTTGCCACTGTCAGCATTGAAGAGCTGAACAGTTTTCACAGGTACTTGTGCGACAGCCAGCTGCAAATTGATGTTTGGAACGGGGACAACTTCATGCTCGTCGGAACTGCCCACTTGCCACTCAAGGTTGTTGAGACGTTGTATTGTGTTTTTTTTTTTATCTGGCTGTATTTATGTTTATATTGCTGTTAGAGGTTATGATTTTCCTCAACTCACTAATGTTTACTTCGTTTTAATAATAGTGTTTTCCATACAACACCTTCCCCCTAAAATAAATAACTGTTTGTAAATTTTGTACAAATTTACTAGTTTTATACCTGATCTTGTTTTTTTTTACTATTGTATTTGAGTAGTTAACACGACTTACATAAGTTTATTAGGTTTTAAGTTATGCTTTTTATAAAACGATAGCTATTTTAAAATGTTGTGATCTTTTGTATGATAATTTTTTTATTTTGTACAAATGCAAAACAGCATATGTTTTATAAATTGTACAGTATTTATGTTGTTATTAAACTTTTTTTCTTCATTTGTATTCAGTTTGAACAGCTCAGGTTTTTATGTCTTGATCCAACGTTGCACAATAATTATAACTTTTAATATAATAATAATAATTAATATTATTTTTAGATAGCTGTATTGCACAGTAAACTAGTTAGCTTAGTAATTTCTTATATAAATAAAGTTCTTTTTTTACATTCAAAAAAAAAGTAATTAGCTCAATTAAATATTTATTTATGTTTTAAATTTTTGTAAAAAATAAAAATTAATATCAAATTTATTTATTTACACAATGGCAACGACGTTTCACCCCTAAGGGATCTTCAGGCCTGCAAAATAAAATAAAAATAAGACGATGGATAACTAAAGGTATATAATAATGCAACACATTAAAATCAAAATCAAATTGAATTAACAATCATTAATATCAATACAGTATTATTACTAAACAACAAAATTTTAAATATACTTACAATAGTTGATATATTTTATACAGATTTAGATTTAGCTTATAACAACACAAAACAAAATGGCATTTAACAAATAACAAAATTAACTTTGTCTCCGAAGTTAAATTTGTTGAGACCTGTTGTGCCCAAGGAATAGGTCCTTGCATATACCTAAAAAATGAAAATAAAAATTATAAACAACAAAAAACTTTTTAATAGTTTAAAACTTACAAAGTTTAAATATTTCAGGATTTAGTGCGACAAAACAGGCCATCGGTTTCAGTTGATTATGACGTTGACATAGTTCACACGGAATATTCCCAAGAAAAAATACTGTCCGCTCACGTCACTGATTGTGATGACGTAATAATAAACAATGCCGCGCAATCCACCAGAGGAAAACTTTACGTCAAGTGAGATATTCAATAAAATCACGTATTTCTTTAAGTTTTTGAAAAATGTAAGTTTTGTAGCTTTGTAAGTACGGTACATATGTACAATTAGCTGATACAATTTTTTTTCTAAAACTTGCACACTTTTTAAATCCATAAGCACAAAAATTTTAAACAAAGTGTTTCAGTGTTAATATATTTTGTTGTTCAATAATTAAATCAAAATTTACACGAACCTTTAATAAAGCTGTACTTTTTTGTTTTAAACTAGAAGTGTTTTCGTTACATTTTAATTTTAATTACAGAGTCGCCCACGTAGGACGCGCAAGCAAGAAACCGGTTTCAACCGCATCCCAGCTGAAAAGCACTCTCATTGAGGCAGATATCACCAGGAAGAGTTTTCACGGTGGTACCCTCACTTCAATTACTAGTTCAGGTGAATTGTTGTTATTATTTTTCCACGGTGGTACCCTCACTTCAATTACTAGTTCAGGTGAATTGTGGTTATTATTTTTTCACGGTGGTACCCTCACTACAATTACTAGTTCAAGTGAATTGTTGTTATTATTTTTTCACGGTGGTACCCCCACTACAATTACTAGTTCAGGTGAATTGTTGTTATTATTTTTCCACGGTGGTACCCTAACTTCAATTACGAGTTCAGGTGAATTGTGGTTATTATTTTTTCACGGTGGTACCCTCACTACAATTACTAGTTCAAGTGAATTGTTGTTATTATTTTCTACGGTGGCACCCTCACTTCAATTACTAGTTCAGGTGAATTGTTGTTATTATTTTTTCACGGTGGCACCCTCACTTCAATTACTAGTTCAGGTGAATTGTTGTTATTATTTTTTCACGGTGGTACCCTCACTTCAATTACTAGTTCAGGTGAATTGTGGTTATTATTTTTTCACGGTGGTACCCTCACTTCAGTTAATAGTTCAGGTGAATTGTTGTTATTATTATTTCACGGTGGCAACCTCACTTCAATTGCTAGTTCAGGTGAATTGTTGTTATTATTTTTTCACGGTGGTACCCTCACTTCAATTACTAGTTCAGGTGAATTGTTGTTATTATTTTTCCACGGTGGTACCCTAACTTCAATTACTAGTTCAGGTGAATTGTGGTTATTATTTTTTCACGGTGGTACCCTCACTACAATTACTAGTTCAGGTGAATTGTGGTTATTATTTTTTCACGGTGGTACCCTCACTTCAATTACTAGTTCAGGTGAATTGTGGTTATTATTTTTTCACGGTGGTACCCTCACTACAATTACTAGTTCAAGTGAATTGTTGTTATTATTTTTTCACGGTGGTACCCCCAATTCAATTGCTAGTTCAGGTGAATTGTTGTTATTATTTTTTCACGGTGGCACCCTCACTTCAATTACTAGTTCAGGTGAATTGTTGTTATTATTTTTTCACGGTGGTACCCTCACTTCAATTACTAGTTCAGGTGAATTGTGGTTATTATTTTTTCACGGTGGTACCCTCACTTCAGTTACTAGTTCAGGTGAATTGTTGTTATTATTATTTCACGGTGGCAACCTCACTTCAATTACTAGTTCAGGTGAATTGTTGTTATTATTTTTCACGGTGGTACCCTCACTTCAATTACTAGTTCAGGTGAATTGTTGTTATTATTTTTCCACGGTGTTACCCTCACATCAATTACTAGTTCAGGTGAATTGTTGTTATTATTTTTTCACGGTGGTACCCTCACTTCAATTACTAGTTCAGGTGAATTGTTGTTATTATTTTTTCACGGTGGTACCCTCACTTCAATTACTAGTTCAGGTGAATTGTTGTTATTATTTTTCCTCGGTGGCACCCTCACTTCAATTACTAGTTCAGGTGAATTGTTGTTATTATTTGTTCACGGTGGCAACTCTCACTTCAATTACTAGTTCAGGTGAATTGTTGTTTTTATTTTTTCACGGTGGCACCCTCACTTCAATTACTAGTTCAGGTGAATTGTTGTTATTATTTTTTCACGGTGGTACCCCCACTTCAATTACTAGTTGAGGTGAATTGTTGTTATTATTATTTCACGGTAGCACCCCCACTTCAATTACTAGTTCAGGTGAATTGTTGTTATTATTTTTTCACGGTGGCACCCTTACTTCAATTACTAGTTCAGGTAAATTGTTGTTATTATTTTTTCACGGTGGTACCCTCACTTCAATTACTAGTTCAGGTGAATTGTTATTATTATTTTTTCACGGTGGTACCCTCACTTCAATTACTAGTTCAGGAGAATTGTTGTTATTATTTTTTCACGGTGGTACCCTCACTTCAATTACTAGTTCAGGAGAATTGTTGTTATTATTTTTTCACGGTGGTACCCTCACTTCAATTACTAGTTCAGGTGAATTGTTGTTTTTATTTTTTCACGGTGACAACCCTCACTTCAATTACTAGTTCAGGTGAATTGTTGTTAATATTTTTTCACGGTGACAACCCCACTTCAATTACTAGTTCAGGTGAATTGTTGTTATTATTTTTTCACGGTGACAACCCCCACTTCAATTGCTAGTTCAGGTGAATTGTTGTTATTATTTTTTCACGGTGGTACCCTCACTTCAATTACTAGTTCAGGTGAATAGTTGTTATTATTTTTTCACGGTGATACCCCCTCTTCAATTACTAGTTCAGGTGAATTGTTGTTACTATTTTTCCACGGTGGCACCCTCACTTCAATTACTAGTTCAGGTAAATTGTTGTTATTATTATTTCACGGTGGCACCCTCACTTCAATTACTAGTTCAGGTGAATTGTTGTTATTATTTTTTCACGGTGACAACCCTCACTTCAATTACTAGTTCAGGTGAATTGTTGTTATTATTTTTTCACGGTGGCACCCTCACTTCAATTACTAGTTCAGGTGAATTGTTGTTATTGTTTTTTCACTGTGACAACCCTCACTTCAATTACTAGTTCAGGTGAAATGTTGTTATTATTTTTTCACGGTGGCACCCCACTTCAATTACTAGTTCAGGTGAATTGTTGTTATTATTTTTCCACGGTGGCACCCTCACTTCAATTACTAGTTCAGGTGAACTCTTGTTATTATTTTTTCACAATGGTACCATCACTTCAATTACTAGTTCAGGTGAATTGTTGTTATTATTTTTTCACGGTGGCACCCCACTTCAATTACTAGTTCAGGTGAATTGTTGTTATTATTATTTCACGGTTGCACACCCACTTCAATTACTAGTTCAGGTGAATTGTTGTTATTAATTTTCAGTGTGGTACCCCCACTTCAATTACTAGTTCAGGTGAATTGTTGTTATTATTTTTCACGGTGGCACCCTCACTTCAATTACTAGTTCAGGTAAATTGTTGTTATTATTTTTTCATGGTGGTACCCTCACTTCAATTACTAGTTCAGGTGATTTGTTGTTATTATTTTTTCGGTGGCACCCCACTTCAATTACTAGTTCAGGTGAATTGTTGTTATTATTTTTTCACGGTGGCACCCTCACTTCAAATACTAGTTCAGGTGAATTGTTGTTATTATTTTTTCGGTGGCACCCTCACTTCAATTACTAGTTCAGGTGAATTGTTGTTATTATTTTTTCACGGTGGCACCCTCACTTCAAATACTAGTTCAGGTGAATTGTTGTTATTATTTTTTTCGGTGGCACCCCACTTCAATTACTAGTTCAGGTGAATTGTTGTTATTATTTTTTCACGGTGGCACCCCACTTCAATTACTAGTTCAGGTGAATTGTTGTTATTATTTTTTCACGGTGGCACCCCACTTCAATTACTAGATCAGGTGAATTGTTGTTATTATTTTTTCACGGTGACAACCCTCACTTCAATTACTAGTTCAGGTGAATTGTTGTTATTATTTTTTCACGGTGGCAACCCTCACTTCAATTACTAGCTCAGGTGAATTGCTGTTATTATTTTTCACGGTGGTGCCCTCACTTCAATTACTAGTTCAGGTGAATTGTTGTTATTATTTTTCCACTGTGGCACCCTCACTTCAATTACTAGTTCAGGTGAATTGTTGTTATTATTTTTTCACTGTGGCACCCTCACTTCAATTACTAGTTCAGGTGAATTGTTGTTATTATTTTTTTACGGTGGCACCCTCACTTCAATTACTAGTTCAGGTGAATTGTTGTTATTATCATTTCACGGTGGCAACCCTCACTTCAATTACTAGTTCAGGTGAATTGTTGTTATTATTTTTTCACGGTGGTACCCCCACTTCAATTACTAGTTCAGGTGATTTGTTGTTATTATTTTTTCACGGTGGCAACCCTCACTTCAATTACTAGTTCAGGTTAATTGTTGTTATTATTTTTTCACGGTGGCACCCTTACTTCAATTACTAGTTCAGGTGATTTGTTGTTATTATTTTTTCACGGTGGCACACTCACTTCAATTACTAGTTCAGGTGAATTGTTGTTATTATTTTTTCACTGTGGTACCCTCACTACAATTACTAGTTCACGTGAATTGTTGTTATTATTTTTCCACGGTGGCAACCCTCACTTCAATTACTAGTTCAGGTGAATTGTTGTTATTATTTTTCACGGTGGTACCCTCACTTCAATTACTAGTTCAGGTTAATTGTTGTTATTATTATTCCACGGTGGTACTTCTCACTTCAATTACTAGTTCAGGTGAATTGTTGTTATTATTTTTTCACGGTGACAACCCTCACTTCAATTACTAGTTCAGGTGAATTGTTGTTATTATTATTTCACGGTGGTACCCTCACTACAATTACTATTTCAGGTGAATTGTTGTTATTATTTTTTCACGGTGGTACCCTCACTTCAATTACTAGTTCAGGTGAACTGTTGTTATTATATTTTCACGGTGGCACCCTCACTTCAATTACTAGTTCAGGTGAATTGTTGTTATTATTTTTTCACGGTGGTGCCCTCACTTCAATTAATAGTTCAGGTGAATTGTTGTTATTATTTTTCACGGTGGTACCCCCACTTCAATTACTAGTTCAGGTGAATTGTTGTTATTATTTTTTCACGGTGGCATCCCCACTTCAATTACTAGTTCAGGTGAATCGTTGTTATTATTTTTTGACAATGGCACACTCACTTCAATTACTAGTTCAGGTAAATTGTTGTTATTATTTTTCCACGGTGGCACACCTTCACTTCAAATACTAGTTCAGGTGAATTGTTGTTATTATTTTTCCACGGTGGCACCCTCATTTCAATTACTAGTTCAGGTGAATTGTTGTTATTATTTTTCCACGGTGGTACCCTCACTTCAATTACTAGTTCAGGTGAATTGTTGTTATTATTTTTTATCGGTGGCACCCTCACTTCAATTACTAGTTCAGGTGAATTGTTGTTATCATTTTTTAACGGTGGCACTCACTTCAATTACTAGTTCAGGTGAATTGTTGTTATTATTTTTCACAGTAGCACCCTCACTTCAATTACTAGTTCAGGTGAATTGTTGTTATCATTTTTTCACGGTGGCAACCCTCACTTCAATTACTAGTTCAGGTGAATTGTTGTTATTATTTTTTCACGGTGGCACCCTCACTTCAATTACTAGTTCAGGTGAATTGTTGTTATTGTTTTTTCACGGTGACAACCCCACTTCAATTACTAGTTCAGGTGAATTGTTGTTATTATTTTAAACGGTGGTACCCCCACTTCAATTACTAGTTCAGGTGAATTGTTGTTATTATTTTTCCACGGTGACACCCTCACTTCAATTATTAGTTCTGGTGAATTGTTGTTATTATTTTTCCACGGTGGTACCCCCACTTTAATTACTAGTTCTGGTGAATTGTGGTTATTATTTTTTCACGGTGGTACCCTCACTTCAATTACTAGTTCAGGTGAATTGTGGTTATTATTTTTTCACGGTGGTACCCTCACTACAATTACTAGTTCAAGTGAATTGTTGTTATTATTTTTTCACGGTGGTACCCCCAATTCAATTGCTAGTTCAGGTGAATTGTTGTTATTATTTTTTCACGGTGGCACCCTCACTTCAATTACTAGTTCAGGTGAATTGTTGTTATTATTTTTTCACGGTGGTACCCTCACTTCAATTACTAGTTCAGGTGAATTGTGGTTATTATTTTTTCACGGTGGTACCCTCACTTCAGTTACTAGTTCAGGTGAATTGTTGTTATTATTATTTCACGGTGGCAACCTCACTTCAATTACTAGTTCAGGTGAATTGTTGTTATTATTTTTCACGGTGGTACCCTCACTTCATTACTAGTTCAGGTGAATTGTTGTTATTATTTTTTCACGTGGTACCCTCACTTCAATTACTAGTTCAGGTGAATTGTGGTTATTATTTTTCACGGTGGTACCCTCACTTCAGTTACTAGTTCAGGTGAATTGTTGTTATTATTATTTCACGGTGGCAACCTCACTTCAATTACTAGTTCAGGTGAATTGTTGTTATTATTTTTCACGGTGGCACCCTCACTTCAATTACTAGTTCAGGTGAATTGTTGTTATTATTTTTTCACGGTGGTACCCTCACTTCAATTACTAGTTCAGGTGAATTGTGGTTATTATTTTTTCACGGTGGCAACCTCACTTCAATTACTAGTTCAGGTGAATTGTTGTTATTATTTTTCACGGTGGCACCCTCACTTCAATTACTAGTTCAGGTGAATTGTTGTTATTATTTTTCACGGTGGCACCCTCACTTCAATTACTAGTTCAGGTGAATTGTTGTTATTATTTTTCCACGGTGGTACCCTCACTTCAGTTACTAGTTCAGGTGAATTGTTGTTATTATTATTTCACGGTGGCAACCTCACTTCAATTACTAGTTCAGGTGAATTGTTGTTATTATTATTTCACTGTTGCACACTCACTTCAATTACTAGTTCAGGTGAATTGTTGTTATTATTATTTCACTGTTGCACACTCACTTCAATTACTAGTTCAGGTGAATTGTTGTTATTATTATTTCACTGTTGCACACCCACTTCAATTACTAGTTCAGGTGAATTGTTGTTATTATTATTTCACTGTTGCACACCCACTTCAATTACTAGTTCAGGTGAATTGTTGTTATTATTATTTCACTGTTGCACACTCACTTCAATTACTAGTTCAGGTGAATTGTTGTTATTATTTTTCCACTGTGGCACCCTCACTTCAATTACTAGTTCAGGTGAATTGTTGTTATTATTTTTTCACGATGGTACCCTCTCTACAATTACTAGTTCAGGTGAATTGCTGTTATTATTATTTCACGGTGGCAACCTCACTTCAATTACTAGTTCAGGTGAATTGTTGTTATTATTTTTTCACGGTGGCACCCTCACTTCAATTACTAGTTCAGGTGAATTGTTGTTATTATTTTTTCACGGTGGTACCCTCACTTCAATTACTAGTTCAGGTGAATTGTGGTTATTATTTTTTCACGGTGGTACCCTCACTTCAGTTACTAGTTCAGGTGAATTGTTGTTATTATTATTTCACGGTGGCAACCTCACTTCAATTACTAGTTCAGGTGAATTGTTGTTATTATTTTTCACGGTGGTACCCTCACTTCAATTACTAGTTCAGGTGAATTGTTGTTATTATTTTTCCACTGTGGCACCCTCACTTCAATTACTAGTTCAGGTGAATTGTTGTTATTATTTTTTCACGATGGTACCCTCTCTACAATTACTAGTTCAGGTGAATTGCTGTTATTATTATTTCACGGTGGTACCCTCACTTCAATTGCTAGTTCAGGTGAATTGTTGTTATTATTTTTTCACGGTGGAACCCTTACTTCAATTACTAGTTCAAGTGAATTGTTGTTATTATTATTTCACTGTTGCACACTCACTTCAATTACTAGTTCAGGTGAATTGTTGTTATTATTTTTCACTGTTGCACACCCACTTCAATTACTAGTTCAAGTGAATTGTTGTTATTATTATTTCACTGTTGCACACCCACTTCAATTACTAGTTCAGGTGAATTGTTGTTATTATTATTTCACTGTTGCACACTCACTTCAATTACTAGTTCAGGTGAATTGTTGTTATTATTATTTCACTGTTGCACACCCACTTCAATTGCTAGTTCAAGTGAATTGTTGTTATTATTTTTTCACTGTTGCACACTCACTTCAATTACTAGTTCAAGTGAATCGTTGTTATTATTTTTTCACTGTTGCACACTCACTTCAATTACTAGTTCAGGTGAATTGTTGTTATTATTATTTCACTGTTGCACACCCACTTCAATTACTAGTTCAGTTGAATTGTTGTTATTATTATTTCACTGTTGCACACTCACTTCAATTACTAGTTCAGGTGAATTGTTGTTATTATTATTTCACTGTTGCACACCCACTTCAATTACTAGTTCAAGTGAATTGTTGTTATTATTTATTCACTGTTGCACACTCACTTCAATTACTAGTTCAGGTGAATCGTTGTTATTATTATTTCACTGTTGCACTTCCACTTCAATTACTAGTTCAGGTGAATTGTTGTTATTATTATTTCAACGGTGGCACCCTCACTTCAATTACTAGTTCAGGTGAATTTTTGTTATTATTTTTTCACGGTGGCACCCTCAATTCAATTACTAGTTCAGGTGAATTGTTGTTATTATTTTTTCACGGTGGCACCCTCACTTCAATTACTAGTTCAGGTGAATTGTTGTTTTTATTTTCCACAGTGGTACCCTCACTTCAATTACTAGTTCAGGTGAATTGTTGTTATTATTTTTTCACGGTGGCACCCTCAATTCAATTACTAGTTCAGGTGAAATGTTGTTATTATTTTTTCACGGTGGCACCCTCACATCAATTACTAGTTCAGGTGAATTGTTGTTATTATTTTTTACGATGGTACCCTCACTTCAATTACTAGTTCAGGTGAATCGTTGTTATTTTTTTTTACGGTGGCACACCCTCACTACAATTACTAGTTTAGGTGAATTGTTGTTATTATTTTTTCACTGTGACAACCCCCACTTCAATTACTAGTTCAGGTGAATTGTTGTTATTATTTATTCACGGTGGCACCCTCACTTTAATTACTAGTTCAGGTGAATTGTTGTTATTATTTTTTCACGGTGGTACCCCCACTTCAATTACTAGTTCAGGTGAATCGTTGTTATTATTTTTTCACGGTGGTACCCTCACTTCAATTACTAGTTCAGGTGAATTGTTCTTATTATTTTTTCACGGTGGCACCCTCACTTTAATTACTAGTTCAGGTGAATTGTTGTTATTTTTTCACGGTGGCACCCCACTTCAATTACTAGTTCAGGTGAATTGTTGTTATTATTTTTTCACGGTGGCACACCCTCACTTCAATTACTAGTTCAGGTGAATTGTTGTTATTATTTTTTTCACGGTGTTACCCCACTTCAATTACTAGTTCAGGTGAATTGTTGTTATTATTTTTTCACGGTGGTACCCTCACTTCAATTACTAGTTCAGGTGAATTGTTGTTATTATTTTTTTCACGGTGGCACACCCTCTTCAATTACTAGTTCAGGTGAATTGTTGTTATTATTTTTTCACGGTGGTACCCCCACTTCAATTACTAGTTCAGGTGAATTGTTGTTATTATTTTTCACGGTGGCACCCTCACTTCAATTACTAGTTCAGGTGAATTGTTGTTATTATTTTTTTCACGGTGGCACACCCTCTTCAATTACTAGTTCAGGTGAATTGTTGTTATTATTTTTTCACGGTGGCACCCCCACTTCAATTACTAGTTCAGGTAAATTGTTGTTATTATTTCTTAACGGTGGTACCCTCACTTCAATTACTAGTTCAGGTGAATTGTTGTTATTATTTTTCACGGTGGCACCCCCACTTCAATTACTAGTTCAGGTGAATTGTTGTTATTATTTTTTCACGGTGGTACCCCCACTTCAATTACTAGTTCAGGTGAATTGTTGTTATTATTTTTCACGGTGGCACCCTCACTTCAATTACTAGTTCAGGTGAATTGTTGTTATTATTTTTTTGACAGTGGCACACCCTCTTCAATTACTAGTTCAGGTGAATTGTTGTTATTATTTTTTCACGGTGGCACCCCCACTTCAATTACTAGTTCAGGTAAATTGTTGTTATTATTTCTTAACGGTGGTACCCTCACTTCAATTACTAGTTCAGGTGAATTGTTGTTATTATTTTTCACGGTGGCACCCCCACTTCAATTACTAGTTCAGGTGAATTGTTGTTATTATTTTTTCACGGTGGCACCTCACTTCAATTACTAGTTCAGTTAAGTTGTTTTTTTTATTTTCCACATTGATACCCTCAATTCAATTACTAGTTCAGGTAAATTGTTGTTATTATTTTTTCACGGTGGCACCCTCACTACAATTACTAGTTCAGGTGAATTGTTGTTATTATTTTTTCACGGTGGCACCCCCACTTCAATTACTAGTTCAGGTAATTGTTGTTATTATTTTTCACGGTGGCACCCTCACTTCAATTACTAGTTCAGGTAAATTGTTGTTATTATTTTTCACGGTGGCACCCCCACTTCAATTACTAGTTCAGGTGAATTGTTGTTATTATTTTTTCACGGTGGTACCCTCACTACAATTACTAGTTCAGGTGAATTGTTGTTATTATTTTTTTCACGGTGGCACCCCCACTTCAATTACTAGTTCAGGTAAATTGTTGTTATTATTTTTTCACGGTGGCACCCTCACTTCAATTACTAGTTCAGGTGAATTGTTGTTATTATTTTTTTCACGGTGGCACACCCTCTTCAATTACTAGTTCAGGTGAATTGTTGTTATTATTTTTTCACGGTGGCACCCCCACTTCAATTACTAGTTCAGGTAAATTGTTGTTATTATTTCTTAACGGTGGTACCCTCACTTCAATTACTAGTTCAGGTGAATTGTTGTTATTATTTTTCACGGTGGCACCCTCACTTCAATTACTAGTTCAGGTGAATTGTTGTTATTATTTTTTCACGGTGGCACCCCCACTTCAATTACTAGTTCAGGTAAATTGTTGTTATTATTTCTTAACGGTGGTACCCTCACTTCAATTACTAGTTCAGGTGAATTGTTGTTATTATTTTTACACGGTGGCACCCCCACTTCAATTACTAGTTCAGGTAAATTGTTGTTATTATTTCTTAACGGTGGTACCCTCACTTCAATTACTAGTTCAGGTGAATTGTTGTTATTATTTTTTTCACGGTGGCACACCCTCTTCAATTACTAGTTCAGGTGAATTGTTGTTATTATTTTTCACGGTGGTACCCCCACTTCAATTACTAGTTCAGGTGAATTGTTGTTATTATTTTTTCACGGTGGTACCCCCACTTCAATTACTAGTTCAGGTGAATTGTTGTTATTATTTTTTCACGGTGGTACCCCCACTTCAATTACTAGTTCAGGTGAATTGTTGTTATTATTTTTCACGGTGGTACCCTCACTTCAATTACTAGTTCAGGTGAATTGTTGTTATTATTTTTCACGGTGGTACCCTCACTTCAATTACTAGTTCAGGTGAATTGTTGTTATTATTTTTTCACGGTGGTACCCCACTTCAATTACTAGTTCAGGTGAATTGTTGTTATTATTTTTTTCACGGTGGTACGCTCACTTCAATTACTAGTTCAGGTGAATTGTTGTTATTATTGTTTCACGGTGGCACCCCCACTTCAATTACTAGTTCAGGTAAATTGTTGTTATTATTTCTTAACGGTGGTACCCTCACTTCAATTACTAGTTCAGGTGAATTGTTGTTATTATTTTTTTCACGGTGGCACACCCTCTTCAATTACTAGTTCAGGTGAATTGTTGTTATTATTTTTTCACGGTG
This sequence comes from Thalia democratica, assembly GCF_965202585.1. Classification (NCBI taxonomy): domain Eukaryota; kingdom Metazoa; phylum Chordata; class Thaliacea; order Salpida; family Salpidae; genus Thalia; species Thalia democratica. The sequence goes on along the minus strand of NW_028140436.1, from coordinate 7,599 downwards.
GTACCCCCACTTCAATTACTAGTTCAGGTGAATTGTTGTTATTATTTTCACGGTGGCACCCTCACTTCAATTACTAGTTCAGGTGAATTGTTGTTATTATTTTTTTCACGGTGGCACACCCTCTTCAATTACTAGTTCAGGTGAATTGTTGTTATTATTTTTTCACGGTGGTACCCCCACTTCAATTACTAGTTCAGGTGAATTGTTGTTATTATTTTCACGGTGGTACCCCCGCTTCAATTACTAGTTCAGGTGAATTGTTGTTATTATTTTTCCACGGTGGCACCCTCACTTCAATTACTAGTTCAGGTAAATTGTTGTTATTATTTTTTTCACGGTGGCACCCTCAATTCAATTACTAGTTCAGGTGAATTGTTGTTATTATTTTTCACGGTGGCACCCTCACTTCAATTACTAGTTCAGGTGAATTGTTGTTATTATTTTTTCACGGTGGCACCCCCACTTCAATTACTAGTTCAGGTAAATTGTTGTTATTATTTCTTAACGGTGGTACCCTCACTTCAATTACTAGTTCAGGTGAATTGTTGTTATTATTTTTTTCACGGTGGCACACCCTCTTCAATTACTAGTTCAGGTGAATTGTTGTTATTATTTTTTCACGGTGGTACCCCCACTTCAATTACTAGTTCAGGTGAATTGTTGTTATTATTTTTCACGGTGGCACCCTCACTTCAATTACTAGTTCAGGTGAATTGTTGTTATTATTTTTTTCACGGTGGCACACCCTCTTCAATTACTAGTTCAGGTGAATTGTTGTTATTATTTTTCACGGTGGCACCCTCAATTCAATTACTAGTTCAGGTGAATTGTTGTAATTATTTTTTCACGGTGGTATCCCACTTCAATTACTAGTTCAGGTGAATCGTTGTTATTATTTTTTCACGGTGGTACCCTCACTTCAATTACTAGTTCAGGTGAATTGTTCTTATTATTTTTTCACGGTGGCACCCTCACTTTAATTACTAGTTCAGGTGAATTGTTGTTATTTTTTCACGGTGGCACCTCACTTCAATTACTAGTTCAGGTGAATTGTTCTTATTATTTTTTCACGGTGGCACCCTCACTTTAATTACTAGTTCAGGTGAATTGTTATTATTTTTTCACGGTGGCACACCCACTTCAATTAATAGTTCAGGTGAATTGTTGTTATTATTTTTTCACGGTGGTACCCCCACTTCAATTACTAGTTCAGGTGAATCGTTGTTATTATTTTTTCACGGTGGTACCCTCACTTCAATTACTAGTTCAGGTGAATTGTTCTTATTATTTTTTCACGGTGGCACCCTTACTTCAATTACTAGTTCAGGTGAATTGTTGTTATTATTTTTTCACGGTGGCACCCTCACTTCAATTACTAGTTCAGGTGAATTGTTGTTATTATTATTTCACTGTTGCACACCCACTTCAATTACTAGTTCAGGTGAATTGTTGTTATTATTATTTCACTGTGGCACACTCACTTCAATTACTAGTTCAGGTGAATCGTTGTTATTATTATTTCACTGTTGCACACTCACTTCAATTACTAGTTCAGGTGAATCGTTGTTATTATTATTTCACTGTTGCACACCCACTTCAATTACTAGTTCAAGTGAATCGTTGTTATTATTATTTCACTGTTGCACACCCACTTCAATTACTAGTTCAGGTGAATTGTTGTTATTATTATTTCACTGTTGCACACTCACTTCAATTACTAGTTCAAGTGAATCGTTGTTATTATTATTTCACTGTTGCACACCCACTTCAATTACTAGTTCAGGTGAATTGTTGTTATTATTTTTTCACGGTGGTACCCTCACTTCAATTACTAGTTCAGGTGAATCGTTGTTATTATTATTTCACTGTTGCACACTCACTTCAATTACTAGTTCAAGTGAATTGTTGTTATTATTATTTCACTGTTGCACACTCACTTCAATTACTAGTTCAAGTGAATTGTTGTTATTATTATTTCACTGTTGCACACTCACTTCAATTACTAGTTCAGGTGAATTGTTGTTATTATTATTTCACTGTTGCACACCCACTTCAATTACTAGTTCAAGTGAATTGTTGTTATTATTATTTCACTGTTGCACACTCACTTCAATTACTAGTTCAGGTGAATTGTTGTTATTATTATTTCACTGTTGCACACTCACTTCAATTACTAGTTCAAGTGAATTGTTGTTATTATTATTTCACTGTTGCACACCCACTTCAATTACTAGTTCAGGTGAATTGTTGTTATTATTATTTCACTGTTGCACACCCACTTCAATTACTAGTTCAGGTGAATTGTTGTTATTATTATTTCACTGTTGCACACCCACTTCAATTACTAGTTCAGTTGAATTGTTGTTATTATTATTTCACTGTTGCACACCCACTTCAATTACTAGTTCAGGTGAATCGTTGTTATTATTATTTCACTGTTGCACACCCACTTCAATTACTAGTTCAGGTGAATTGTTGTTATTATTATTTCACTGTTGCACACTCACTTCAATTACTAGTTCAGGTGAATTGTTGTTATTATTATTTCACTGTTGCACACCCACTTCAATTACTAGTTCAAGTGAATTGTTGTTATTATTATTTCACTGTTGCACACTCACTTCAATTACTAGTTCAAGTGAATTGTTGTTATTATTATTTCACTGTTGCACACACCACTTCAATTACTAGTTCAAGTGAATTGTTGTTATTATTATTTCACTGTTGCACACCCACTTCAATTACTAGTTCAGGTGAATTGTTGTTATTATTATTTCACTGTTGCACACTCACTTCAATTACTAGTTCAGGTGAATTGTTGTTATTATTATTTCACTGTTGCACACCCACTTCAATTACTAGTTCAGGTGAATCGTTGTTATTATTATTTCACTGTTGCACACCCACTTCAATTACTAGTTCAAGTGAATTGTTGTTATTATTATTTCACTGTTGCACACTCACTTCAATTACTAGTTCAGGTGAATTGTTGTTATTATTATTTCACTGTTGCACACCCACTTCAATTACTAGTTCAGGTGAATTGTTGTTATTATTATTTCACTGTTGCACACTCACTTCAATTACTAGTTCAGGTGAATCGTTGTTATTATTATTTCACTGTTGCACACCCACTTCAATTACTAGTTCAAGTGAATTGTTGTTATTATTATTTCACTGTTGCACACTCACTTCAATTACTAGTTCAGGTGAATTGTTGTTATTATTATTTCACTGTTGCACACCCACTTCAATTACTAGTTCAGGTGAATTGTTGTTATTATTATTTCACTGTTGCACACTCACTTCAATTACTAGTTCAGGTGAATCGTTGTTATTATTATTTCACTGTTGCACACCCACTTCAATTACTAGTTCAAGTGAATTGTTGTTATTATTATTTCACTGTTGCACACTCACTTCAATTACTAGTTCAGGTGAATTGTTGTTATTATTATTTCACTGTTGCACACTCACTTCAATTATTAGTTCAAGTGAATTGTTGTTATTATTATTTCACTGTTGCACACTCACTTCAATTACTAGTTCAGGTGAATTGTTGTTATTATTATTTCACTGTTGCACACTCACTTCAATTACTAGTTCAAGTGAATCGTTGTTATTATTATTTCACTGTTGCACACCCACTTCAATTACTAGTTCAGGTGAATTGTTGTTATTATTATTATTTCACTGTTGCACACCCACTTCAATTACTAGTTCAAGTGAATCGTTGTTATTATTATTTCACTGTTGCACACCCACTTCAATTACTAGTTCAAGTGAATCGTTGTTATTATTATTTCACTGTTGCACACCCACTTCAATTACTAGTTCAGGTGAATTGTTGTTATTATTATTTCACTGTTGCACACCCACTTCAATTACTAGTTCAAGTGAATTGTTGTTATTATTATTTCACTGTTGCACACTCACTTCAATTACTAGTTCAGGTGAATTGTTGTTATTATTATTTCACTGTTGCACACTCACTTCAATTACTAGTTCAGGTGAATTGTTGTTATTATTATTTCACTGTTGCACACTCACTTCAATTACTAGTTCAGTTGAATTGTTGTTATTATTATTTCACTGTTGCACACTCACTTCAATTACTAGTTCAGGTGAATCGTTGTTATTATTATTTCACTGTTGCACACCCACTTCAATTACTAGTTCAAGTAAATTGTTGTTATTATTATTTCACTGTTGCACACCCACTTCAATTACTAGTTCAGGTGAATCGTTGTTATTATTATTTCACTGTTGCACACCCACTTCAATTACTAGTTCAAGTGAATTGTTGTTATTATTATTTCACTGTTGCACACTCACTTCAATTACTAGTTCAGGTGAATTGTTGTTATTATTATTTCACTGTTGCACACCCACTTCAATTACTAGTTCAGGTGAATTGTTGTTATTATTATTTCACTGTTGCACACCCACTTCAATAACTAGTTCAAGTGAATCGTTGTTATTATTATTTCACTGTTGCACACTCACTTCAATTACTAGTTCAAGTGAATTGTTGTTATTATTATTTCACTGTTGCACACTCACTTCAATTACTAGTTCAAGTGAATTGTTGTTATTATTATTTCACGGTGGCACCCTCACTTTAATTAGTAGTTCAGGTGAATTGTTGTTATTATTTTTCACGGTGGCACACCTACTTCAATTACTAGTTCAGGTGAATCGTTGTTATTATTATTTCACTGTTGCACACCCACTTCAATTACTAGTTCAAGTGAATCGTTGTTATTATTATTTCACTGTTGCACACCCACTTCAATTACTAGTTCAAGTGAATCGTTGTTATTATTATTTCACTGTTGCACACCCACTTCAATTACTAGTTCAGGTGAATCGTTGTTATTATTATTTCACTGTTGCACACCCACTTCAATTACTAGTTCAGGTGAATCGTTGTTATTATTATTTCACTGTTGCACACCCACTTCAATTACTAGTTCAGGTGAATTGTTGTTATTATTATTTCACTGTTGCACACTCACTTCAATTACTAGTTCAGGTGAATCGTTGTTATTATTATTTCACTGTTGCACACTCACTTCAATTACTAGTTCAGGTGAATCGTTGTTATTATTATTTCACTGTTGCACACCCACTTCAATTACTAGTTCAAGTGAATTGTTGTTATTATTATTTCACTGTTGCACACTCACTTCAATTACTAGTTCAAGTGAATTGTTGTTATTATTATTTCACTGTTGCACACTCACTTCAATTACTAGTTCAAGTGAATTGTTGTTATTATTATTTCACGGTGGCACCCTCACTTTAATTAGTAGTTCAGGTGAATTGTTGTTATTATTTTTCACGGTGGCACACCTACTTCAATTACTAGTTCAGGTGAATCGTTGTTATTATTATTTCACTGTTGCACACCCACTTCAATTACTAGTTCAAGTGAATTGTTGTTATTATTATTTCACTGTTGCACACTCACTTCAATTACTAGTTCAGGTGAATTGTTGTTATTATTATTTCACTGTTGCACACCCACTTCAATTACTAGTTCAAGTGAATTGTTGTTATTATTATTTCACTGTTGCACACCCACTTCAATTACTAGTTCAAGTGAATTGTTGTTATTATTATTTCACTGTTGCACACCCACTTCAATTACTAGTTCAGGTGAATCGTTGTTATTATTATTTCACTGTTGCACACCCACTTCAATTACTAGTTCAGGTGAATCGTTGTTATTATTATTTCACTGTTGCACACCCACTTCAATTACTAGTTCAGGTGAATTGTTGTTATTATTATTTCACTGTTGCACACCCACTTCAATTACTAGTTCAAGTGAATTGTTGTTATTATTATTTCACTGTTGCACACCCACTTCAATTACTAGTTCAAGTGAATTGTTGTTATTATTATTTCACTGTTGCACACCCACTTCAATTACTAGTTCAGGTGAATCGTTGTTATTATTATTTCACTGTTGCACACCCACTTCAATTACTAGTTCAGGTGAATCGTTGTTATTATTATTTCACTGTTGCACACCCACTTCAATTACTAGTTCAAGTGAATTGTTGTTATTATTATTTCACTGTTGCACACCCACTTCAATTACTAGTTCAGGTGAATCGTTGTTATTATTATTTCACTGTTGCACACCCACTTCAATTACTAGTTCAGGCGAATTGTTGTTATTATTATTTCACTGTTGCACACCCACTTCAATTACTAGTTCAAGTGAATTGTTGTTATTATTATTTCACTGTTGCACACTCACTTCAATTACTAGTTCAGGTGAATTGTTGTTATTATTATTTCACTGTTGCACACCCACTTCAATTACTAGTTCAAGTAAATTGTTGTTATTATTATTTCACTGTTGCACACTCACTTCAATTACTAGTTCAGGCGAATTGTTGTTATTATTATTTCACAGTGGTACCCTCACTTCAATTACTAGTTCAAGTGAATCGTTGTTATTATTATTTCACTGTTGCACACCCACTTCAATTACTAGTTCAGGTGAATTGTTGTTATTATTATTTCACTGTTGCACACTCACTTCAATTACTAGTTCAGGTGAATTGTTGTTATTATTATTTCACTGTTGCACACCCACTTCAATTACTAGTTCAGGTGAATCGTTGTTATTATTATTACACTGTTGCACACTCACTTCAATTACTAGTTCAGGTGAATTGTTGTTATTATTATTTCACTGTTGCACACCCACTTCAATTACTAGTTCAAGTAAATTGTTGTTATTATTATTTCACTGTTGCACACTCACTTCAATTACTAGTTCAGGCGAATTGTTGTTATTATTATTTCACTGTTGCACACCCACTTCAATTACTAGTTCAAGTGAATTGTTGTTATTATTATTTCACTGTTGCACACTCACTTCAATTACTAGTTCAAGTGAATTGTTGTTATTATTATTTCACTGTTGCACACCCACTTCAATTACTAGTTCAGGTGAATCGTTGTTATTATTATTTCACTGTTGCACCCTAACTTCAATTACTAGTTCAAGTGAATCGTTGTTATTATTATTTCACTGTTGCACACCCACTTCAATTACTAGTTCAGGTGAATCGTTGTTATTATTATTTCACTGTTGCACACCCACTACAATTACTAGTTCAAGTGAATTGTTGTTATTATTATTTCACTGTTGCACACCCACTTCAATTACTAGTTCAAGTGAATTGTTGTTATTATTATTTCACTGTTGCACACCCACTTCAATTACTAGTTCAAGTGAATCGTTGTTATTATTATTTCACTGTTGCACACTCACTTCAATTACTAGTTCAAGTGAATCGTTGTTATTATTATTTCACTGTTGCACACTCACTTCAATTACTAGTTCAGGTGAATTGTTGTTATTATTATTTCACTGTTGCACACCCACTTCAATTACTAGTTCAAGTGAATTGTTGTTATTATTATTTCACTGTTGCACACTCACTTCAATTACTAGTTCAGGTGAATTGTTGTTATTATTATTTCACTGTTGCACACCCACTTCAATTACTAGTTCAGGTGAATTGTTGTTATTATTATTTCACTGTTGCACACCCACTTCAATTACTAGTTCAG
>NW_028140435.1:0-26698 GCF_965202585.1 Thalia democratica | reverse complement strand
CTCAAGCCTTTAACCTGATAAAAAAAATTGTATAAGTAAGATAAGATTTTCAAGTAACACCAAACATTTATATTTTTAACTTTAGTTTAAGAACAAAATAATTAAAAAACGACCTGTTATTTAGTCCATTTACTCCGTAATAGGTTAGAGGGGTTTTAGACTTCCTCCAACTTTACTGTAAAGTACTCGAGCCTTTAACCTGATAAAAAAAATTGTATAATTAAGATAAGATTTTCTAGTAACACGAAACATTTATATTTTTAACTTTAGTTTAAGAACAAAATAATTTAAAAACGACCTGTTATTTAGTCCATTTACTGCGTAATAGGTAAGAGGGGTTTGAGACTTCCTCCAACTTTACTGTAAAGTACTCAAGCCTTTAACCTGATAAAAAAAATTGTATAAGTAAGATAAGATTTTCAAGTAACACCAAACATTTATATTTTTAACTTTAGTTTAAGACAAAATAATTAAAAAACAGACCTGTTATTTAGTCCATTTACTGCGTAATAGGTTAGAGGAGTTTGAGACTTCCTCCAACTTCACTGTAAAGTACTCGAGCCTTTAACCTGATAAAAAAAATTGTATGAGTAAGATAAGATTTTAAAGTAACACAAAACATTTATATTTTTAACTTTAGTTTAAGAACAAAATAATTAAAAAACGACCTGTTATTTAGTCCATTTACTGCGTAATAGGTTAGAGGAGTTTGAGACTTCCTCCAACTTTACTGTAAAGTACTCGAGCCTTTAACCTGATAAGAAAAATTGTATAAGTAAGATAAGATTTTCAAGTAACACCAAACATTTATATTTTTAACTTTAGTTTAAGAACAAAATAATTAAAAAACGACCTGTTATTTAGTCCATTTACTGCGTAATAGGTTAGAGGGGTTTGAGACTTCCTCCAACTTCACTGTAAAATACTCGAGCCTTTAACCTGATAAAAAAAAATTGTATAATTAAGATAAGATTTTCAAGTAACACCAAACATTTATATTATTAACTTTAGTTTAAGAACAAAATAATTAAAAAACAGACCTGTTATTTAGTCCATTTACTGCGTAATAGGTTAGAGGGGTTTGAGACTTCTTCCAACTTTACTGTAAAGTACTCGAGCCTTTAACCTGATAAAAAAAAATTGTATAATTAAGATAAGATTTTCAAGTAACACCAAACATTTATATTTTTAACTTTAGTTTAAGAACAAAAAAATTAAAAAACAGACCTGTTATTTAGTCCATTTACTGCGTAATAGGTTAGAGGGTTTTAGACTTCCTCCAACTTTACTGTAAAGTAATCAAGCCTTTAACCTGATAAAAAAAATTGTATAAGTAAGATAAGATTTTCAAGTAACACCAAACATTTATACTTTTAACTTTAGTTTAAGAACAAAATAATTAAAAAACAGACCTATTATTTAGTCCATTTACTGCGTAATAGGTTAGAGGAGTTTGAGACTTCCTCCAACTTTACTGTAAAGTACTCGAGCCTTTAACCTGATAAAAAAAATTGTATAAGTAAGATAAGATTTTCAAGTAACACCAAACATTTATACTTTTAACTTTAGTTTAAGAACAAAATAATTAAAAAACAGACCTGTTATTTAGTCCATTTACTGCGTAATAGGTTAGAGGGGTTTGAGACTTCCTCCAACTTTACTGTAAAGTACTCAAGCCTTTAACCTGATAAAAAAAAAATTGTATAAGTAAGATAAGATTTTCAAATAACACCAAACATTTATACTTTTAACTTTAGTTTAAGAACAAAATAATTAAAAAACGACCTGTTATTTAGTCCATTTACTGCGTAATAGGTGAGAGGGGTTTGAGACTTCCTCCAACTTTACAGTAAAGTACTCGAGCCTTCAACCTGATAAAAAATATTTGTATAATTAAGATAAGATTTTCAAGTAACACCAAACATTTATATTTTTAACTTAGGTTTAAGAACAAAATAATTAAAAAACGACCTGTTATTTAGTCAATTTACTGCGTAATAGGTTAGAGGGGTTTGAGACCTCCTCCAACTTTACTGTAAAGTACTCAAGCCTTTAACCTGATAAAAAAAATTGTATAAGTAAGATAAGATTTTCAAGTAACACCAAACATTTATATTTTTAACTATATTTTAAGAACAAAATAATTAAAAAACGACCTGTTATTTAGTCCATTTACTCCGTAATAGGTTAGAGGGGTTTTAGACTTCCTCCAACTTTACTGTAAAGTACTCGAGCCTTTAACCTGATAAAAAAAATTGTATAATTAAGATAAGATTTTCTAGTAACACGAAACATTTATATTTTTAACTTTAGTTTAAGAACAAAATAATTAAAAAATGACCTGTTATTTAGTCCATTTACTGCGTAATAGGTTAGAGGGGTTTGAGACTTCCTCCAACTTTACTGTAAAGTACTCGAGCCTTTAACCTGATAAAAAAAAATTGTATAAGTGAGATAAGATTTTCAAGTAACACCAAATATTCATATTTTTAACTTTAGTTTAAAAACAAAATAATTAAAAAAACGACCTGTTATTAAGTCCATTTACTGCGTAATAATTTAGAGGGGTTTGATACTTCCTCCAACTTTACTGTAAAGTACTCGAGCCTTTAACCTGATAAAAAAAATTGTATAATTAAGATAAGATTTTCTAGTAACACCAAACATTTATATTTTTAACTATAGTTTAAGAACAAAATAATTAAAAAACAGACCTGTTATTTAGTCCATTTACTGCGTAATAGGTTAGAGGGGTTTGAGACTTCCTCCAACTTTACTGTAAAGTACTCGAGCCTTTAACCTGATAAAAAAAATTGTATAAGTGAGATAAAATTTTCAAGTAACACCAAACATTTATATTTTTAACTATAGTTTAAGAACAAAATAATTAAAAAACGACCTGTTATTTAGTCCATTTACTGCGTAATAGGTTAGAGGGCTTTGAGACTTCCTCCAACTTTACTGTAAAGTACTCGAGCATTTAACCTGATAAAAAAAAATTGTAAAATTAAGATAAGATTTTCAAGTAACACCAAACATTTATATTTTTAACTTTAGTTTAAGAACAAAATAATTAAAATCCAGACCTGTTATTTAGTACATTTACTGCGTAATAGGTTAGAGGAGTTTGAGACTTCCTCCAACTTTACTGTAGAGTACTCAAAGCCTTTAAGCTGATAAAAAAAAATTGTATAAGTAAGATAAGATTTTCAAGTAACACCAAACATTTATATTTTTAACTTTAGTTTAAGAACAAAATAATTTAAAAACAGACCTGTTATTTAGTCCATTTACTGCGTAATAGGTTAGAGGGGTTTGAGACTTTCTCCAACTTTACAGTAAAGTACTCAAGCCTTTAACCTGATAAAAAAAATTGTATAAGTAAGATAAGATTTTCAAGTAACACCAAACATATATATTTTTAACTTTAGTTTAAGAACAAAATAATTAAAAAACGACCTGTTATTTAGTCCATTTACTGCGTAATAGGTTAGAGTGGTTTGATATTTCCTCCAACTTTACTGTAAAGTACTAAAGCCTTTAAGCTGATAAAAAAAAATTGTATATTTAAGATAAGATTTTCAAGTAACTTCAAACATTTATATTTTTAACTATAGTTTAAAAACAAAATAATTAAACAACATACCTGTTATTTAGTCCATTTACTGCGTATTAGGTTAGAGGGGTTTGAGACTTCCTCCAACTTTACTGTAAAGTACTCAAGCCTTTAACCTGATAAAAAAAATTGTATAAGTAAGATAAGATTTTCAAGTAACACCAAACATTTATATTTTTAACTTTAGTTTAAGACAAAATAATTAAAAAACAGACCTGTTATTTAGTCCATTTACTGCGTAATAGGTTAGAGGAGTTTGAGACTTCCTCCAACTTCACTGTAAAGTACTCGAGCCTTTAACCTGATAAAAAAAATTGTATGAGTAAGATAAGATTTTAAAGTAACACAAAACATTTATATTTTTAACTTTAGTTTAAGAACAAAATAATTAAAAAACGACCTGTTATTTAGTCCATTTACTGCGTAATAGGTTAGAGGAGTTTGAGACTTCCTCCAACTTTACTGTAAAGTACTCGAGCCTTTAACCTGATAAAAAAAATTGTATAAGTAAGATAAGATTTTCAAGTAACACCAAACATTTATATTTTTAACTTTAGTTTAAGAACAAAATAATTAAAAAACGACCTGTTATTTAGTCCATTTACTGCGTAATAGGTTAGAGGGGTTTGAGACTTCCTCCAACTTCACTGTAAAATACTCGAGCCTTTAACCTGATAAAAAAAAATTGTATAATTAAGATAAGATTTTCAAGTAACACCAAACATTTATATTATTAACTTTAGTTTAAGAACAAAATAATTAAAAAACAGACCTGTTATTTAGTCCATTTACTGCGTAATAGGTTAGAGGGGTTTGAGACTTCCTCCAACTTTACTGTAAAGTACTCGAGCCTTTAACCTGATAAAAAAAAATTGTATAATTAAGATAAGATTTTCAAGTAACACCAAACATTTATATTTTTAACTTTAGTTTAAGAACAAAAAAATTAAAAAACAGACCTGTTATTTAGTCCATTTACTGCGTAATAGGTTAGAGGGTTTTAGACTTCCTCCAACTTTACTGTAAAGTACTCAAGCCTTTAACCTGATAAAAAAAATTGTATAAGTAAGATAAGATTTTCAAGTAACACCAAACATTTATACTTTTAACTTTAGTTTAAGAACAAAATAATTAAAAAACAGACCTATTATTTAGTCCATTTACTGCGTAATAGGTTAGAGGAGTTTGAGACTTCCTCCAACTTTACTGTAAAGTACTCGAGCCTTTAACCTGATAAAAAAAATTGTATAAGTAAGATAAGATTTTCAAGTAACACCAAACATTTATACTTTTAACTTTAGTTTAAGAACAAAATAATTAAAAAACAGACCTGTTATTTAGTCCATTTACTGCGTAATAGGTTAGAGGGGTTTGAGACTTCCTCCAACTTTACTGTAAAGTACTCAAGCCTTTAACCTGATAAAAAAAAAATTGTATAAGTAAGATAAGATTTTCAAATAACACCAAACATTTATACTTTTAACTTTAGTTTAAGAACAAAATAATTAAAAAACGACCTGTTATTTAGTCCATTTACTGCGTAATAGGTGAGAGGGGTTTGAGACTTCCTCCAACTTTACAGTAAAGTACTCGAGCCTTCAACCTGATAAAAAATATTTGTATAATTAAGATAAGATTTTCAAGTAACACCAAACATTTATATTTTTAACTTAGGTTTAAGAACAAAATAATTAAAAAACGACCTGTTATTTAGTCAATTTACTGCGTAATAGGTTAGAGGGGTTTGAGACCTCCTCCAACTTTACTGTAAAGTACTCAAGCCTTTAACCTGATAAAAAAAATTGTATAAGTAAGATAAGATTTTCAAGTAACACCAAACATTTATATTTTTAACTATATTTTAAGAACAAAATAATTAAAAAACGACCTGTTATTTAGTCCATTTACTCCGTAATAGGTTAGAGGGGTTTTAGACTTCCTCCAACTTTACTGTAAAGTACTCGAGCCTTTAACCTGATAAAAAAAATTGTATAATTAAGATAAGATTTTCTAGTAACACGAAACATTTATATTTTTAACTTTAGTTTAAGAACAAAATAATTAAAAAATGACCTGTTATTTAGTCCATTTACTGCGTAATAGGTTAGAGGGGTTTGAGACTTCCTCCAACTTTACTGTAAAGTACTCGAGCCTTTAACCTGATAAAAAAAAATTGTATAAGTGAGATAAGATTTTCAAGTAACACCAAATATTCATATTTTTAACTTTAGTTTAAAAACAAAATAATTAAAAAAACGACCTGTTATTAAGTCCATTTACTGCGTAATAATTTAGAGGGGTTTGATACTTCCTCCAACTTTACTGTAAAGTACTCGAGCCTTTAACCTGATAAAAAAAATTGTATAATTAAGATAAGATTTTCTAGTAACACCAAACATTTATATTTTTAACTATAGTTTAAGAACAAAATAATTAAAAAACAGACCTGTTATTTAGTCCATTTACTGCGTAATAGGTTAGAGGGGTTTGAGACTTCCTCCAACTTTACTGTAAAGTACTCGAGCCTTTAACCTGATAAAAAAAATTGTATAAGTGAGATAAAATTTTCAAGTAACACCAAACATTTATATTTTTAACTATAGTTTAAGAACAAAATAATTAAAAAACGACCTGTTATTTAGTCCATTTACTGCGTAATAGGTTAGAGGGCTTTGAGACTTCCTCCAACTTTACTGTAAAGTACTCGAGCATTTAACCTGATAAAAAAAAATTGTAAAATTAAGATAAGATTTTCAAGTAACACCAAACATTTACATTTTTAACTTTAGTTTAAGAACAAAATAATTAAAATCCAGACCTGTTATTTAGTACATTTACTGCGTAATAGGTTAGAGGAGTTTGAGACTTCCTCCAACTTTACTGTAGAGTACTCAAAGCCTTTAAGCTGATAAAAAAAAATTGTATAAGTAAGATAAGATTTTCAAGTAACACCAAACATTTATATTTTTAACTTTAGTTTAAGAACAAAATAATTTAAAAACAGACCTGTTATTTAGTCCATTTACTGCGTAATAGGTTAGAGGGGTTTGAGACTTTCTCCAACTTTACAGTAAAGTACTCAAGCCTTTAACCTGATAAAAAAAATTGTATAAGTAAGATAAGATTTTCAAGTAACACCAAACATATATATTTTTAACTTTAGTTTAAGAACAAAATAATTAAAAAACGACCTGTTATTTAGTCCATTTACTGCGTAATAGGTTAGAGTGGTTTGATATTTCCTCCAACTTTACTGTAAAGTACTAAAGCCTTTAAGCTGATAAAAAAAAATTGTATATTTAAGATAAGATTTTCAAGTAACTTCAAACATTTATATTTTTAACTATAGTTTAAAAACAAAATAATTAAACAACATACCTGTTATTTAGTCCATTTACTGCGTATTAGGTTAGAGGAGTTTGAGACTTCCTCTCACTTTACTGTAAAGTACTCGAGCCTTTAACCTGATAAAAAAATTGTATAAGTAAGATAAGATTTTCAAGTAACACAAAACATTTATATTTTTAACTTAAGTTTAAGAACAAAATAATTAAAAAACAGACCTGTTATTTAGTCCATTTACTGCGTAATATGTTAGAGGGGTTTGAGACTTCCTCCAACTTCACTGTAAATTACTCAAGCCTTTAACCTGATATAAAAAATTGTATAATTAAGATAAGATTTTCAAGTAACACCAAACATTTATATTTTTAACTTTAGTTTAAGAACAAATAATTAAAAAAACAGACCTGTTATTTAGTCCATTTACTGCGTAATAGGTTAGAGGGGTTTGAGACTTCCTCCAACTTTACTGTAAAGTACTCAAGCCTTTAACCTGATAAAAAAAATTGTATAAGTAAGATAAGATTTTCAAGTAACACCAAACATTTATACTTTTAACTTTAGTTTAAGAACAAAATAATTAAAAAACGACCTGTTATTTAGTCCATTTACTGCGTAATAGGTGAGAGGGGTTTGAGACTTCCTCCAACTTTACTGTAAAGTACTCGAGCCTTTAACCTGATAAAAAAAATTGTATGAGTAAGATAAGATTTTCAAGTAACACCAATTATTTATATTTTTAACTTTAGTTTAAGAACAAAATAATTAAAAAACAGACCTGTTATTTAGTCCATTTACTGCGTAATAGGTTAGAGGGGTTTGAGACTTCCTCCAACTTTACTGTAAAGTACTCAAGCCTTTAACCTGATAAAAAATATTTGTATAAGTAAGATAAGATATTCAAGTAATACCAAACATTTATACTTTTAACTTTAGTTTAAGAACAAAATAATTAAAAAACAGACCTGTTATTTAGTCCATTTACTGCGTAATAGGTTAGAGGGTTTTAGACTTCCTCCAACTTTGCTGTAAAGTACTCGAGCCTTTAACCTGATAAAAAAAAATTGTATAAGTAAGATAAGATTTTCAAGTAACACCAAACATTTATATTTTTAACTTTAGTTTAAGAACAAAATAATTAAAAAACAGACCTGTTATTTAGTCCATTTACTGCGCAATAGGTTAGAGGGGTTTGAGACTTTCTCCAACTTTACTGTAAAGTACTCGAGCCTTTAACCTGATAAAAAAAATTGTATGAGTAAGTTAAGATTTTCAAGTAACACCAATTATTTATATTTTTAACTTTAGTTTAAGAACAAAATAATTAAAAAACAGACCTGTTATTTAGTCCATTTACTGCGTAATAGGTTAGAGGGGTTTTAGACTTCCTCAAACTTCACTGTAAAGTACTCAAGCCTTTAACCTGATAAAAAAAATTGTATAATTAAGATAAGATTTTCAAGTAACACCAAACATTTATATTTTTAACTTTAGTTTAAGAACAAAATAATTAAAAAACAGACCTGTTATTTAGTCCATTTACTGCGTAATAGGTTAGAGGGGTTTGAGACTTTCTCCAACTTTACAGTAAAGTACTCAAGCCTTTAACCTGATAAAAAAAATTGTATAAGTAAGATAAGATTTTCAAGTAACACCAAACATATATATTTTTAACTTTAGTTTAAGAACAAAATAATTAAAAAACGACCTGTTATTTAGTCCATTTACTGCGTAATAGGTTAGAGTGGTTTGATATTTCCTCCAACTTTACTGTAAAGTACTAAAGCCTTTAAGCTGATAAAAAAAAATTGTATATTTAAGATAAGATTTTCAAGTAACTTCAAACATTTATATTTTTAACTATAGTTTAAAAACAAAATAATTAAAAAAACAGACCTGTTATTTAGTCCATTTACTGCGTAATAGGTTAGAGGAGTTTGAGACTTCCTCAAACTTTACAGTAAAGTACTCGAGCTTTTAACCTGATAAAAAAAATTGTATAAGTAAGATAAGATTTTCAAGTAACACCAAACATTTATATTTTTAACTTTAGTTTAAGAACAAAATAATTAAAAAAACAGACCTGTTATTTAGTCCATTTACTGCGTAATAGGTTAGAGGAGTTTGAGACTTCCTCAAACTTTACAGTAAAGTATTCGAGCCTTCAACCTGATAAAAAAAAATTGTATAAGTAAGATAAGATTTTCAAGTAACACCAAACATTTATATTTTTAACTTAGGTTTAAGAACAAAATAATTAAAAAACGACCTGTTATTTAGTCAATTTACTGCGTAATAGGATAGAGGGGTTTGAGACTTCCTCCAACTTTACTGTAAAGTACTCAAGCCTTTAATCTGATAAAAAAAATTGTATAAGTAAGATAAGATTTTCAAGTAACACCAAACATTTATACTTTTAACTTTAGTTTAAGAACAAAATAATTAAAAAACGACCTGTTATTTAGTCCATTTACTGCGTAATAGGTGAGTGGTGTTTGAGACTTCCTCCAACTTTACAGTAAAGTACTCGAGCCTTCAACCTGATAAAAAAAAATTGTATAATTAAGATAAGATTTTCAAGTAACACCAAACATTTATATTTTTAACTTAGGTTTAAGAACAAAATAATTAAAAAACGACCTGTTATTTAAACAATTTACTGCGTAATAGGTTAGAGGGGTTTGAGACCTCCTCCAACTTTACTGTAAAGTACTCAAGCCTTTAACCTGATAAAAAAAATTGTATAAGTAAGATAAGATTTTCAAGTAACACCAAACATTTATATTTTTAACTTTAGTTTAAGAACAAAATAATTAAAAAACGACCTGTTATTTAGTCCATTTACTCCGTAATAGGTTAGAGGGGTTTTAGACTTCCTCCAACTTTACTGTAAAGTACTCGAGCCTTTAACCTGATAAAAAAAATTGTATAATTAAGATAAGGTTTTCTAGTAACACGAAACATTTATATTTTAAACTTTAGTTTAAGAACAAAATAATTTAAAAACGACCTGTTATTTAGTCCATTTACTGCGTAATAGGTAAGAGGGGTTTGAGACTTCCTCCAACTTTACTGTAAAGTACTCAAGCCTTTAACCTGATAAAAAAAATTGTATAAGTAAGATAAGATTTTCAAGTAACACCAAACATTTATATTTTTAACTTTAGTTTAAGACAAAATAATTAAAAAACAGACCTGTTATTTAGTCCATTTACTGCGTAATAGGTTAGAGGAGTTTGAGACTTCCTCCAACTTCACTGGAAAGTACTCGAGCCTTTAACCTGATAAAAAAAATTGTATGAGTAAGATAAGATTTTAAAGTAACACAAAACATTTATATTTTTAACTTTAGTTTAAGAACAAAATAATTAAAAAACGACCTGTTATTTAGTCCATTTACTGCGTAATAGGTTAGAGGAGTTTGAGACTTCCTCCAACTTTACTGTAAAGTACTCGAGCCTTTAACCTGATAAAAAAAATTGTATAAGTAAGATAAGATTTTCAAGTAACACCAAACATTTATATTTTTAACTTTAGTTTAAGAACAAAATAATTAAAAAACGACCTGTTATTTAGTCCATTTACTGCGTAATAGGTTAGAGGGGTTTGAGACTTCCTCCAACTTCACTGTAAAATACTCGAGCCTTTAACCTGATAAAAAAAAATTGTATAATTAAGATAAGATTTTCAAGTAACACCAAACATTTATATTATTAACTTTAGTTTAAGAACAAAATAATTAAAAAACAGACCTGTTATTTAGTCCATTTACTGCGTAATAGGTTAGAGGGGTTTGAGACTTCCTCCAACTTTACTGTAAAGTACTCGAGCCTTTAACCTGATAAAAAAAAATTGTATAATTAAGATAAGATTTTCAAGTAACACCAAACATTTATATTTTTAACTTTAGTTTAAGAACAAAAAAATTAAAAAACAGACCTGTTATTTAGTCCATTTACTGCGTAATAGGTTAGAGGGTTTTAGACTTCCTCCAACTTTACTGTAAAGTACTCAAGCCTTTAACCTGATAAAAAAAATTGTATAAGTAAGATAAGATTTTCAAGTAACACCAAACATTTATACTTTTAACTTTAGTTTAAGAACAAAATAATTAAAAAACAGACCTGTTATTTAGTCCATTTACTGCGTAATAGGTTAGAGGAGTTTGAGACTTCCTCCAACTTTACTGTAAAGTACTCGAGCCTTTAACCTGATAAAAAAAATTGTATAAGTAAGATAATATTTTCAAGTAACACCAAACATTTATACTTTTAACTTTAGTTTAAGAACAAAATAATTAAAAAACAGACCTGTTATTTAGTCCATTTACTGCGTAATAGGTTAGAGGGGTTTAAGACTTCCTCCAACTTTACTGTAAAGTACTCAAGCCTTTAACCTGATAAAAAAAAAATTGTATAAGTAAGATAAGATTTTCAAATAACACCAAACATTTATACTTTTAACTTTAGTTTAAGAACAAAATAATTAAAAAACGACCTGTTATTTAGTCCATTTACTGCGTAATAGGTGAGAGGGGTTTGAGACTTCCTCCAACTTTACAGTAAAGTACTCGAGCCTTCAACCTGATAAAAAATATTTGTATAATTAAGATAAGATTTTCAAGTAACACCAAACATTTATATTTTTAACTTAGGTTTAAGAACAAAATAATTAAAAAACGACCTGTTATTTAGTCAATTTACTGCGTAATAGGTTAGAGGGGTTTGAGACCTCCTCCAACTTTACTGTAAAGTACTCAAGCCTTTAACCTGATAAAAAAAATTGTATAAGTAAGATAAGATTTTCAAGTAACACCAAACATTTATATTTTTAACTATATTTTAAGAACAAAATAATTAAAAAACGACCTGTTATTTAGTCCATTTACTCCGTAATAGGTTAGAGGGGTTTTAGACTTCCTCCAACTTTACTGTAAAGTACTCGAGCCTTTAACCTGATAAAAAAAATTGTATAATTAAGATAAGATTTTCTAGTAACACGAAACATTTATATTTTTAACTTTAGTTTAAGAACAAAATAATTAAAAAACGACCTGTTATTTAGTCCATTTACTGCGTAATAGGTAAGAGGGGTTTGAGACTTCCTCCAACTTTACTGTAAAGTACTCAAGCCTTTAACCTGATAAAAAAAATTGTATAAGTAAGATAAGATTTTCAAGTAACACCAAACATTTATATTTTTAACTTTAGTTTAAGACAAAATAATTAAAAAACAGACCTGTTATTTAGTCCATTTACTGCGTAATAGGTTAGAGGAGTTTGAGACTTCCTCCAACTTCACTGTAAAGTACTCGAGCCTTTAACCTGATAAAAAAAATTGTATGAGTAAGATAAGATTATAAAGTAACACCAAACATTTATATTTTTAACTTTAGTTTAAGAACAAAATAATTAAAAAACGACCTGTTATTTAGTCCATTTACTGCGTAATAGGTTAGAGGAGTTTGAGACTTCCTCCAACTTTACTGTAAAGTACTCGAGCCTTTAACCTGATTAAAAAAATTGTATAAGTAAGATAAGATTTTCAAGTAACACCAAACATTTATATTTTTAACTTTAGTTTAAGAACAAAATAATTAAAAAACGACCTGTTATTTAGTCCATTTACTGCGTAATAGGTTAGAGGGGTTTGAGACTTCCTCCAACTTCACTGTAAAATACTCGAGCCTTTAACCTGATAAAAAAAAATTGTATAATTAAGATAAGATTTTCAAGTAACATCAAACATTTATATTTTTAACTTTAGTTTAAGAACAAAATAATTAAAAAACAGACCTGTTATTTAGTCCATTTACTGCGTAATAGGTTAGAGGGGTTTGAGACTTCCTCCAACTTTACTGTAAAGTACTCGAGCCTTTAACCTGATAAAAAAAAATTGTATAATTAAGATAAGATTTTCAAGTAACACCAAAAATTTATATTTTTAACTTTAGTTTAAGAACAAAATAATTAAAATACAGACCTGTTATTTAGTCCATTTACTGCGTAATAGGTTAGAGGGGTTTGAGACTTCCTCCAACTTTACTGTAAAGTACTCAAGCCTTTAACCTGATAAAAAAAAATTGTATAAGTAAGATAAGATTTTCAAGTAACACCAAACATTTATACTTTTAACTTTAGTTTAAGAACAAAATAATTAAAAAACAGACCTGTTATTTAGTCCATTTACTGCGTAATAGGTTAGAGGGGTTTGAGACTTCCTCCAACTTTACTGTAAAGTACTCGAGCCTATAACCTGATAAAAAAAATTGTATTAGTAAGATAAGATTTTCAAGTAACACCAAACATTTATATTTTTAACTCTAGTTCAAGACAAAATAATTAAAAAACAGACCTGTTATTTAGTCCATTTACTGCGTAATAGGTTAGAGGGGTTTGAGACTTCCTCCAACTTTACTGTAAAGTACTCAAGCCTTTTATATGATAAAAAAAATTGTATAAGTAAGATAAGATTTTCAAGTAACACCAAACATTTATATTTTTAACTTTAGTTTAAGAACAAAATAATTAAAAAACAGACCTGTTATTTAGTCCATTTACTGCGTAATAGGTTAGAGGGGTTTGAGACTTCCTCCAACTTTACTGTAAAGTACTCGAGCCTTTAACCTGATAAAAAAAATTGTATGAGTAAGATAAGATTTTCAAGTAACACTAATTATTTATATTTTTAACTTTAGTTTAAGAACAAAATAATTAAAAAACAGACCTGTTATTTAGTCCATTTACTGCGTAATAGGTTAGAGGGGTTTGAGACTTCCTTCAACTTGACTGTAAAGTACTCGAACCTTTAACCTGATAAAAAAAATTGTATTATTAAGATGAGATTTTCTAGTAACACAAAACATTTATATTTTTAACTTTAGTTTAAGAACAAAATAATTAAAAAACAGACCTGTTATTTAGTCCATTTACTGCGTAATATGTTAGAGGGGTTTGAGACTTCCTCCAACTTCACTGTAAAATACTCAAGCCTTTAACCTGATATAAAAAATTGTATAATTAAGATAAGATTTTCAAGTAACACAAAACATTTATATTTCTAACTTTAGTTTAAGAACAAATAATTAAAAAAACAGACCTGTTATTTAGTCCATTTACTGCGTAATAGGTTAGAGGGGTTTGAGACTTCCTCCAACTTTACTGTAAAGTACTCAAGCCTTTAACCTGATAAAAAAAATTGTATAAGTAAGATAAGATTTTCAAGTAACACCAAACATTTATACTTTTAACTTTAGTTTAAGAACAAAATAATTAAAAAACGACCTGTTATTTAGTCCATTTACTGCGTAATAGGTAAGAGGGGTTTGAGACTTCCTCCAACTTTACTGTAAAGTACTCGAGCCTTTAACCTGATAAAAAAAATTGTATGAGTAAGATAAGATTTTCAAGTAACACCAATTATTTATATTTTTAACTTTAGTTTAAGAACAAAATAATTAAAAAACAGACCTGTTATTTAGTCCATTTACTGCGTAATAGGTTAGAGGGGTTTGAGACTTCCTCCAACTTCACTGTAAAGTACTCGAGCCTTTAACCTGATAAAAAAAATTGTATAATTAAGATGATATTTTCTAGTAACACAAAACATTTATATTTTTAACTTTAGTTTAAGAACAAAATAATTAAAAAACAGACCTGTTATTTAGTTAATTTACTGCGTAATATGTTAGAGGGGTTTGAGACTTCCTCCAACTTTACTGTAAAGTACTCAAGCCTTTAACCTGATACAAAAAATTGTATAATTAAGATAAGATTTTCAAGTAACACCAAACATTTATATTTTTAACTTTAGTTTAAGAACAAAATAATTAAAAAACAGACCTGTTATTAAGTCCATTTACTGCGTAATAGGTTAGAGGGGTTTGAGACTTCCTCCAACTTTACTGTAAAGTACTCAAGCCTTTAACCTGATAAAAAAAATTGTATAAGTAAGATAAGATTTTCAAGTAACACCAAACATTTATACTTTTAACTTTAGTTTAAGAACAAAATAAATAAAAAACGACCTGTTATTTAGTCCATTTACTGCGTAATAGGTGAGAGGGGTTTGAGACTTCCTCCAACTTTACAGTAAAGTACTCGAGCCTTCAACCTGATAAAAAAAAATTGTATAAGTAAGATAAGATTTTCAAGTAACACCAAACATTTATATTTTTAACTTAGGTTTAAGAACAAAACAATTAATAAACGACCTGTTATTTAGTCCATTTACTGCGTAATAGGTTAGAGGGGTTTGAGACCTCCTCCAACTTTACTGTAAAGTACTCAAAGCCTTTAACCTGATAAAAAAAATTGTATAAGTAAGATAAGATTTTCAAGTAACACCAAACATTTATATTTTTAACTTTAGTTTAAGAACAAAATAATTAAAAAACGACCTGTTATTTAGTCCATTTACTGCGTAATAGGTTAGAGGGGTTTGATACTTCCTCCAACTTTACTGTAAAGTACTCGAGCCTTTAACCTGATAAAAAAAATTGTATAATTAGAATAAGATTTTCTAGTAACACCAAACATTTATATTTTTAACTTTAGTTTAAGAACAAAATAATTAAAAAACGACCTGTTATTTAGTCCATTTACTTCGTAATAGATTAGAGGAGTTTGAGACTTCCTCGAACTTTACTGTAAAGTACTCGAGCCTTTTACCTGTTAAAAAAAATTGTATAATTAAGATAAGACTTTCAAGTAACACTAAACATTTATACTTTTAACTTTAGTTTAAGAACAAAATAATTAAAAAACGACCTGTTATTTAGTCCATTTACTGCGTAATAGGTTAGAGGGGTTTGAGACTTCCTCCAACTTTAGTGTAAAGTACTCGAGCCTTTAACCTGATAAAAAAAATTGTATAATTAAGATAAGATTTTCAAGTAACATCAAACATTTATATTTTTAACTTTAGTTTAAGAACAAAATAATTAAAAAACGACCTGTTATTTAGTCCATTTACTGCGTAAAAGGTTAGAGGGGTTTGAGACTTCCTCCAACTTCACTGTAAAGTACTCGAGCCTTTAACCTGATAAAAAAAAATTGTATAATTAAGATAAGATTTTCAAGTAACATCAAGCATTTATATTTTTAACTATAGTTTAAGAACAAAATAATTAAAAAACAGACCTGTTATTTAGTCCATTTACTGCGTAATAGGTTAGAGGGGTTATAGACTTCCTCCAACTTTACTGTAAAGTACTCGAGCCTTTAACCTGATAAAATAAATTGTATAAGTAAGATAAGATTTTCAAGTAACACCAAACATTTATATTTTTAACTTTAGTTTAAGAACAAAATAATTAAAAAACGACCTGTTATTTAGTCCATTTACTGCGTAATAGGTTAGAGGGGTTTGAGACTTCCTCCAACTTTACTGTAAAGTACTCAAGCCTTTAACCTGATAAAAAAAAATTTCAAAATTAAGATAAGATTTTCAAGTAACACCAAACATTTATATTTTTAACTTTAGTTTAAGAACAAAATAATTAAAATCCAGACATGTTATTTAGTACATTTACTGCGTAATAGGTTAGAGGAGTTTGAGACTTCCTCCAACTTTACTGTAGAGTACTCAAAGCCTTTAAGCTGATAAAAAAAATTGTATAATTAAGACAAGATTTTCAAGTAACACCAAATATTTATATTTTTAACTTTAGTTTAAGAACAAAATAATTAAAAAACGACCTGTTATTTAATCCATTTACTGCGTAATAGGTTAGAGGGGTTTGAGACTTCTTCCAACTTCACTGTAAAGTACTCGAGCCTTTAAGCTGATAAAAAAAAATTGTATAAGTAAGATAAGATTTTCAAGTAACACCAAACATTTATATTTTTAACTTTAGTTTAAGAACAAAATAATTAAAAAACGACCTGTTATTTAGTCCATTTACTGCGTAATAGGTTAGAGGGGTTTGAAACTTCCTCAAACTTTACTGTAAAGTACTCAAGCCTTTAACCTTATAAAAAAAATTGTAAAATTAAGATAAGATTTTCAAGTAACACCAAACATTTATATTTTTAACTTTAGTTTAAGAACAAAATAATTAAAATCCAGACATGTTATTTAGTACATTTACTGCGTAATAGGTTAGAGGAGTTTGAGACTTCCTCCAACTTTACTGTAGAGTACTCAAAGCCTTTAACCTGATAAAAAAAATTGTATAAGTAAGATAAGATTTCAAGTTACACCAAACATTTATATTTTTAACTATAATTTAAGAACAAAATAATTAAAAAACGACCTGTTATTTAGTCCATTTACTGCGTAATAGGTTAGAGGAGTTTGAGACTTCCTCCAACTTCACTGTAAAGTACTCGAGCCTTTTCCCTGATAAAAAAAAAATTGTATTATTAAGATAAGATTTTCAAGTAACACCAAACATTTATATTTTTAACTTTAGTTTAAGAACAAAATAATTAAAAAACAGACCTGTTATTTAGTCCATTTACTGCGAAATAGGTTAGAGGGCTTTGAGACTTCCTCCAACTTTACGGTAAAGTACTCGAGCGTTAAACCTGATAAAAAAAATTGTATAATTAAGATGAGATTTTCTAGTAACACAAAACATTTATATTTTTAACTTTAGTTTAAGAACAAAATAATTAAAAAACAGACCTGTTATTTAGTCCATTTACTGCGTAATAGGTTAGAGGGGTTTGAGACTTCCTCCAACTTTACTGTAAAGTACTCAAGCCTTTAACCTGATAAAAAAAAATTGTATAAGTAAGATAAGATTTTCAAGTAACACCAAACATTTATACTTTTAACTTTAGTTTAAGAACAAAATAATTAAAAAACAGACCTGTTATTTAGTCCATTTACTGCGTAATAGGTTAGAGGGGTTTGAGACTTCCTCCAACTTTACTGTAAAGTACTCAAGACTTTAACCTGATAAAAAAAATTGTATAATTAAGATAAGATTTTCAAGTAACACCAAACATTTATACTTTTAACTTTAGTTTAAGAACTAAATAATTAAAAAACGACTTGTTATTTAGTCCATTTACTGCGTAATAGGTGAGAGGGGTTTGAGACTTCCTCCAACTTTACTGTAAAGTACTCGAGCCTTTAACCTGATAAAAAAAATTGTATGAGTAAGATAAGATTTTCAAGTAACACCAATTATTTATATTTTTAACTTTAGTTTAAGAACAAAATAATTAAAAAACAGACCTGTTATTAAGTCCATTTACTGCGTAATAGGTTAGAGGGGTTTGAGACTTCCTCCAACTTGACTGTAAAGTACTCGCGCCTTTAACCTGATAAAAAAAATTGTATAATTAAGATGAGATTTTCTAGTAACACAAAACATTTTATTTTTAACTTTAGTTTAAGAACAAAATAATTAAAAAACAGACCTGTTATTTAGTCCATTTACTGCGTAATATGTTAGAGGGGTTTGAGACTTCCTCCAACTTCACTGTAAAATACTCAAGCCTTTAACCTGATAAAAAAAATTGTATAATTAAGATAAGATTTTCAAGTAACACCAAACATTTATATTTTTAACTTTAGTTTAAGAACAAATAATTAAAAAAACAGACCTGTTATTTAGTCCATTTACTGCGTAATAGGTTAGAGGGGTTTGAGACTTCCTCCAACTTTACTGTTAAGTACTCAAGCCTTTAACCTGATAAAAAAAATTGTATAAATAAGATAAGATTTTCAAGTAACACCAAACATTTATACTTTTAACTTTAGTTTAAGAACAAAATAAATAAAAAACGACCTGTTATTTAGTCCATTTACTGCGTAATAGGATAGAGGGGTTTGAGACTTCCTCCAACTTTACAGTAAAGTACTCGAGCCTTCAACCTGATTAAAAAAAATTGTATAAGTAAGATAAGATTTTCAAGTAACACCAAACATTTATATTTTTAACTTAGGTTTAAGAACAAAACAATTAAAAAACGACCTGTTATTTAGTCAATTTACTGCGTAATAGGTTAGAGGGGTTTGAGACCTCCTCCAACTTTACTGTAAAGTACTCAAGCCTTTAACCTGATAAAAAAAATTGTATAAGTAAGATAAGATTTTCAAGTAACACCAAACATTTATATTTTTAACTTTAGTTTAAGAACAAAATAATTTAAAAACGACCTGTTATTTAGTCCATTTACTGCGTAATAGGTTAGAGGGGTTTGAGACTTCCTCCAACTTTACTGTAAAGTACTCGAGCCTTTAACCTGATAAAAAAAATTGTATAATTAGAATAAGATTTTCTAGTAACACCAAACATTTATATTTTTAACTTTAGTTTAAGAACAAAATAATTAAAAAACAGACCTGTTATTTAGTCCATTTACTTCGTAATAGGTTAGAGGAGTTTGAGACTTCCTCCAACTTTACTGTAAAGTACTCGAGCCTTTTACCTGTTAAAAAAAATTGTATAATTAAGATAAGACTTTCAAGTAACACCAAACATTTATACTTTTAACTTTAGTTTAAGAACAAAATAATTAAAAAACAGACCTGTTATTTAGTCCATTTACTGCGTAATAGGTTAGAGGGGTTTGAGACTTCCTCCAACTTTACTGTAAAGTACTCGAGCCTTTTACCTGATAAAAAAAATTGTATAAGTAAGATAAGATTTTCAAGTAACACCAAACATTTATATTTTTAACTTTAGTTTAAGAACAAAATAATTAAAAAACAGACCTGTTATTTAGTCCATTTACTGCGTAATAGGTTAGAGGGGTTTGAGACTTCCTCCAACTTTAGTGTAAAGTACTCGAGCCTTTAACCTGATAAAAAAAATTGTATAATTAAGATAAGATTTTCAAGTAACATCAAACATTTATATTTTTAACTTTAGTTTAAGAACAAAATAATTAAAAACAGACCTGTTATTTAGTCCATTTACTGCGTAATAGGTTAGAGGAGTTTGAGACTTCCTCCAACTTCACTGTAAAGTACTCGAGCCTTTAACCTGATAAAAAAAATTGTATAATTAAGATAAGATTTTCAAGTAATATCAAGCATTTAAATTTTTAACTATAGTTTAAGAACAAAATAATTAAAAAACAGACCTGTTATTTAGTCCATTTACTGCGTAATAGGTTAGAGGGGTTTGAGACTTCCACCAACTTTACTGTAAAGTACTCGAGCCTTTAACCTGAAAAAAAAAATTGTATAAGTGAGATAAGATTTTCAAGTAACACCAAACATTTATATTTTTAACTATAGTTTAAGAACAAAATAATTAAAAAACGACCTGTTATTTAGTCCATTTACTGCGTATTAGGTTAGAAGGCTTTGAGACTTCCTCCAACTTCACTGTAAAGTACTCGAGCCTTTAACCTGATAAAAAAAAATTGTATAATTAAGATGAGATTTTCAAGTAACACAATACATTTATATTTTTAACTTTAGTTTAAGAACAAAATAATTAAAAAACGACCTGTTATTTAATCCATTTACTGCGTAATAGGTTAGAGGGGTTTGAGACTTCTTCCAACTTCACTGTAAAGTACTCGAGCCTTTAAGCTAATAAAAAAAAATTGTATAAGTAAGATAAGATTTTCAAGTAACACCAAACATTTATATTTTTAACTTAAGTTTAAGAACAAAATAATTAAAAAACGACCTGTTATTTAGTCCATTTACTTCGTAATAGGTTAGAGGAGTTTGAGACTTCCTCCAACTTTACTGTAAAGTACTCGAGCCTTTTACCTGTTAAAAAAAATTGTATAATTAAGATAAGATTTTCTAGTAACACCAAACATTTATATTTTTAACTTTAGTTTAAGAACAAAATAATTAAAAAACGACCTGTTATTTAGTCCATTTACTTCGTAATAGGTTAGAGGAGTTTGAGACTTCCTCCAACTTTACTGTAAAGTACTCGAGCCTTTTACCTGTTAAAAAAAATTGTATAATTAAGATAAGACTTTCAAGTAACACCAAACATTTATACTTTTAACTTTAGTTTAAGAACAAAATAATTAAAAAACAGACCTGTTATTTAGTCCATTTACTGCGTAATAGGTTAGAGGGGTTTGAGACTTCCTCCAACTTTACTGTAAAGTACTCGAGCCTTTTACCTGATAAAAAAAATTGTATAAGTAAGATAAGATTTTCAAGTAACACCAAACATTTATATTTTTAACTTTAGTTTAAGAACAAAATAATTAAAAAACAGACCTGTTATTTAGTCCATTTACTGCGTAATAGGTTAGAGGGGTTTGAGACTTCCTCCAACTTTACTGTAAAGTACTCGAGCCTTTAACCTGATAAAAAAAATTGTATAATTAAGATAAGATTTTCAAGTAACATCAAACATTTATATTTTTAACTTTAGTTTAAGAACAAAATAATTAAAAAACAGACCTGTTATTTAGTCCATTTACTGCGTAATAGGTTAGAGGAGTTTGAGACTTCCTCCAACTTCACTGTAAAGTACTCGAGCCTTTAACCTGATAAAAAAAATTGTATAATTAAGATAAGATTTTCAAGTAATATCAAGCATTTAAATTTTTAACTATAGTTTAAGAACAAAATAATTAAAAAAACAGACCTGTTATTTAGTCCATTTACTGCGTAATAGGTTAGAGGGGTTTGAGACTTCCACCAACTTTACTGTAAAGTACTCGAGCCTTTAACCTGAAAAAAAAATTGTATAAGTGAGATAAGATTTTCAAGTAACACCAAACATTTATATTTTTAACTATAGTTTAAGAACAAAATAATTAAAAAACGACCTGTTATTTAGTCCATTTACTGCGTATTAGGTTAGAAGGCTTTGATACTTCCTCCAACTTCACTGTAAAGTACTCGAGCCTTTAACCTGATAAAAAAAAATTGTATAATTAAGATGAGATTTTCAAGTAACACAATACATTTATATTTTTAACTTTAGTTTAAGAACAAAATAATTAAAAAACGACCTGTTATTTAATCCATTTACTGCGTAATAGGTTAGAGGGGTTTGAGACTTCTTCCAACTTCACTGTAAAGTACTCGAGCCTTTAAGCTAATAAAAAAAAATTGTATAAGTAAGATAAGATTTTCAAGTAACACCAAACATTTATATTTTTAACTTAAGTTTAAGAACAAAATAATTAAAAAACGACCTGTTATTTAGTCCATATACTGCGTAAAAGGTTAGAGGGGTTTGAGACTTCCTCCAACTTTACTGTAAAGTACTCAAGCCTTTAACCTGATAAAAAAAAATTGTAAAATTAAGATAAAATTTTCAAGTAACACCAAACATTTATATTTTTAACTTTAGTTTAAGAACAAAATAATTAAAATCCAGACATGTTATTTAGTATATTTACTGCGTAATAGGTTAGAGGAGTTTGAGACTTCCTCCAACTTTACTGTAGAGTACTCAAAGCCTTTAAGCTGATAAAAAAAAATTGTATAATTAAGATAAGATTTTCAAGTAACACCAAATATTTATATTTTTAACTTTAGTTTAAGAACAAAATAATTTAAAAACAGACCTTTTATTTAGTCCATTAACTGCGTAATAGGTTAGAGGGGTTTGAGACTTCCTCCAACTTTACTGTAAAGTACTCGAGCCTTTAACCTGATAAAAAAAATTGTATAAGTAAGATAAGATTTTCAAGTTACACCAAACATTTATATTTTTAACTATAATTTAAGAACAAAAAAATTAAAAACGACCTGTTATTTAGTTCATTTACTGCGTAATAGGTTAGAGGAGTTTGAGACTTCCTCCAACTTCACTGTAAAGTACTCGAGCCTTTTCCCTGATAAAAAAAAAATTGTATTATTAAGATAAGATTTTCAAATAACACCAAACATTTATATTTTTAACTTTAGTTTAAGAACAAAATAATTAAAAAACAGACCTGTTATTTAGTCCATTTACTGCGAAATAGGTTAGAGGGCTTTGAGACTTCCTCCAACTTTACGGTAAAAAACTCGAGCGTTAAACCTGATAAAAAAAATTGTATAATTAAGATAAGATTTTCAAATAACATCAAACATTTATATTTTTAACTTTAGTTTAAAAACAAAATAATTAAAAAACAGACCTGTTATTTAGTCCATTTACTGCGTAAAAGGTTAGAGGGGTTTGAGACTTCCTCCAACTTTACTGTAAAGTACTCGAGCCTTTAACCTGATAAAAAAATTGTATAAGTAAGATAAAATTTTCAAGTAACACCAAACATTTATATTTTTAAATTTAGTTTAAGAACAAAATAATTAAAAAACGACCTGTTATTTAGTCCATTTACTGCGTAATAGGTTAGAGGGGTTTGAGACTTCCTCCAACTTTACTGTAAAGTACTCGAGCTTTTAACCTGATAAAAAAAAATTGTATAAGTAAGATAAGATATTCAAGTAACACCAAACATTTATATTTTTAACTATAGTTTAAAAACAAAATAATTAAAAAACAGACCTGTTATTTAGTTTATTTACTGCGTAATAGGTTAGAGGGGTTTGAGACTTCCTCCAACTTTACTGTAAAGTACTCGAGCCTTTAACCTGATAAAAAAAAATTGTATAATTAAGATAAGATTTTCAAGTAACTGCAAACATTTATATTTTTAACTTTAGTTTAAGAACAAAATATTTAAAAAACATACCTGTTATTTAATCCATTTACTGCGTAATAGGTTAGAGGGGTTTGAGACTTCCTCCAACTTCACTGTAAAGTACTCGAGCCTTTAACCTGATAAAAAAAAATTGTATAAGTAAGATAAGATTTTCAAGTAACACCAAACATTTATATTTTTAACTTTAGTTTAAGAACAAAATAACTAAAAAACGACCTGTTATTTAGTCCATTTACTGCGTAATAGGTTAGAGGGGTTTGAGACTTCCTCAAACTTTACTGTAAAGTACTCGAGCCTTTAACCTGATAAAAAAAAATTGTATAAGTAAGATAAGATTTTCAAGTAACACCAAACATTTATATTTTTAACTATAGTTTAAAAACAAAATAATTAAAAAACAGACATGTTAATTAGTTCCATTTACTGCGTAATAGGTTAAAGGGGTTTGAGACTTCCTCCAACTTTACTGTAAAGTACTCGAGCCTTTAACCTGATAAAAAAAATTGTATAAGTAAGATAAGATTTTCAAGTAACACCAAACATTTATATTTTAAACTTTAGTTTAAAAACAAAACAATTAAAAAACGACCTGTTATTTAGTCCATTTACTGCGTAATAGGTTAGAGGGGTTTGAGACTTCCTCCAACTTTACTGTAAAGTACTCGAGCCTTTAACCTGATAAAAAAAAATTGTATAATTAAGATAAGATTTTCAAGTAACACCAAACATTTATATTTTTAACTTTAGTTTAAGAACAAAATAATTAAAAAACGACTTTTTATTTAGTCCATTTACTGCGTAATAGGTTAGAGGGTTTGAGAATTCCTCCAACTTTACTGTAAAGTACTCAAGCCTTTAACCTGATAAAAAAAATTGTATAATTAAGATAAGATTTTCAAGTAACACCAAACATTTATATTTTTAACTTTATTTTAAGAACAAAATAATTAAAAAA
The DNA here is from genome assembly GCF_965202585.1 of Thalia democratica. NCBI lineage: Eukaryota > Metazoa > Chordata > Thaliacea > Salpida > Salpidae > Thalia > Thalia democratica. The sequence continues at coordinate 2,238 of NW_028140435.1, read as the reverse complement.
CAGACCTGTTATTTAGTCCATTTACTGCGTAATAGGTTAGAGGGGTTTGAGACTTCCTCCAACTTTACTGTAAAGTACTCGAGCCTTTAACCTGATAAAAAAAATTGTATAATAAAGATAAGATTTTCAAGTAACACCAAACATTTATATTTTTAACTTCAGTTTAAGAACAAAATAATTAAAAAACAGACCTGTTATTTAGTCCATTTACTGCGTAATAGGTTAGAGGGGTTTGAGACTTCCTCCAACTTTACTGTAAAGTACTCAAGCCTTAAACCTGATAAAAATAATTTGTATAAGTAAGATAAGATTTTCAAGTAACACCAAACATTTAAATTTTTAACTTTAGTTTAAAAACTAAATAATTAAAAAACGACCTGTTATTTAGTCCATTTACTGCGTAATAGGTTAGAGGAGTTTGAGACTTCCTCCAACTTTACTGTAAAGTACTCGAACCTTTAACCTGATAAAAAAAAAATTGTATAAGTAAGATAAGATTTTCAAGTAAAACCAAACATTTATATTTTTAACTATAGTTTAAAAACAAAATAATTAAAAAACAGACCTGTTATTTAGTCCATTTACTGCGTAATAGGTTAGAGGGGTTTGAGACTTCCTCCAACTTTACTGTAAAGTACTCGAGCCTTTAACCTGATAAAAAAAAATTGTATAATTAAGATAAGATTTTCAAGTAACTGCAAACATTTATATTTTTAACTTTAGTTTAAGAACAAAATATTTAAAAAACGACCTGTTATTTAGTCCATTTACTGCGTAATAGGTTAGAGGAGTTTGAGACTTCCTCCAACTTTACTGTAAAGTACTCGAGCCTTTAACCTGATAAAAAAAATTGTATAAGTAAGATAAGATTTTCAAGTAAAACCAAACATTTATATTTTTAACTATAGTTTAAAAACAAAATAATTAAAAAACAGACCTGTTATTTAGTCCATTTACTGCGTAATAGGTTAGAGGGGTTTGAGACTTCCTCCAACTTTACTGTAAAGTACTCGAGCCTTTAACCTGATAAAAAAAAATTGTATAATTAAGATAAGATTTTCAAGTAACTGCAAACATTTATATTTTTAACTTTAGTTTAAGAACAAAATAACTAAAAAACGACCTGTTATTTAGTCCATTTACTGCGTAATAGGTTAGAGGGGTTTGAGACTTCCTCAAACTTCACTGTAAAGTACTCGAGCCTTTAACCTGATAAAAAAAAATTGTATAAGTAAGATAAGATTTTCAAGTAACACCAAACATTTATATTTTTAACTATAGTTTAAAAACAAATTAATTAAAAAACAGACATGTTAATTAGTTCCATTTACTGCGTAATAGGTTAAAGGGGTTTGAGACTTCCTCCAACTTTACTGTAAAGTACTCGAGCCTTTAACCTGATAAAAAAAATTGTATAAGTAAGATAAGATTTTCAAGTAACACCAAACATTTATATTTTAAACTTTAGTTTAAAAACAAAACAATTAAAAAACGACCTGTTATTTAGTCCATTTACTGCGTAATAGGTTAGAGGGGTTTGAGACTTCCTCCAACTTTACTGTAAAGTACTCGAGCCTTTAAGCTGATAAAAAAAAATAGTATAAGTAAGATAAGATTTTCAAGTAACACCAAACATTTATATTTTTAACTTTAGTTTAAAAACAAATTAATTAAAAAACGACCTGTTATTTAGTCCATTTACTGCGTAATAGGTTAGAGGGGTTTGAGACTTCCTCCAACTTCACTGTAAAGTACTCGAGCCTTTAACCTGATAAAAAAAATTGTATAATAAAGATAAGATTTTCAAGTAACACCAAACATTTATATTTTTAACTTCAGTTTAAGAACAAAATAATTAAAAAACAGACCTGTTATTTAGTCCATTTACTGCGTAATAGGTTAGAGGAGTTTGAGACTTCCTCCAACTTTACTGTAAAGTACTCAAGCCTTAAACCTGATAAAAAAAATTTGTATAAGTAAGATAAGATTTTCAAGTAACACCAAACATTTAAATTTTTAACTTTAGTTTAAAAACTAAATAATTAAAAAACGACCTGTTATTTAGTCCATTTACTGCGTAATAGGTTAGAGGAGTTTGAGACTTCCTCCAACTTTACTGTAAAGTACTCGAGCCTTTAACCTGATAAAAAAAATTGTATAAGTAAGATAAGATTTTCAAGTAACACCAAACATTTATATTTTTAACTATAGTTTAAAAACAAAATAATTAAAAAACAG
>NW_028140434.1:0-26703 GCF_965202585.1 Thalia democratica | reverse complement strand
GAAAGTTTTAGTTTTCTTTAATATTGCACAAGTTAGGTTTATTTAATACTTTTAATGTAAAATATGTTTTTTAATGCTAACTCACCTCTCTATATCTTTATACTTTGTAAACTTATGTTCCTTTACTTATTGATAAAAACTTAGTTATACCTCAGTATATCAGAATTTTTTTAGGAATAAGAGATTAAATTAAAATTCTGAAAAAAGTATGACTGTGTTAAATAATGAAAGTATAATGAAATAATGAGAGTTTGAAACACAAATAAATAATACACCATACTAATAATGCCCTATATATGAATAAACATCTTAAAAAGAAATCTAATGAAACTTCCTAGCAAAAAGTAGCAGTGATACTTAATAAAGATAGAGCTTACACTTAACACACATCTAAGTTATTTCTATTCTAAAGTAAAAATATAACTAATTTTCATTTAACGTTTTTTTTAGTTTAAGTTCTTCTGTAACACTTGCCTCGCACAGCAACTTGCTAAGAAGAATAGAATATAAATGTTAAGTATCAAATAAGTCAGATATAAGTAAAGATAAAATCTAGTTATTATTAAAGTAAGTAAAACTTTTCTACAAGTATTGTTATTTTATATAAAATCAGACCCTTTTTTTATATATGTATAGTTTTATCTTTTGTATTCATATTTATAAATTGGGAGCGGGTCAGAATGACACAGCGACAAAATGACACGGTCGTCAAATAGACACGGTGCGTCACTTTGGCACAGCGTCAAAATGACACAGTGCGTCACCTTGGCACGGTGCGTCAGTTTGGCACGGAGGGTCACTTTGGCACAGCGACAAAATGACACGGTGCGTCACTTTGGCACAGAGGGTCACTTTGACACGGCGACAAATTGACACGGTGCGTCACTTTGACACAGCGACAAAATGACACGGTGCGTCACCATGGCACGGTGCGTCATTTTGGCACGGAGGGTCACTTTGGCACGGCGACAAAATGACATGGTGCGTCACTTTGGCACAGAGGGTCATTTTGGCACGGCGACAAAATGAAACGGTGCGTCACTTTGGCACAGAGGGTCATTTTGGCACAGCGACAAAACGACATGGTGCGTCACTTTGGCACGGAGGGTCATTTTGGCACAGCGACAAAACGACACGGTGCGTCACTTTGGCACGGAGGGTCACTTTGGCACAGCGACAAAATGACACGGTGGTAAATAAGGGAGGGAACGATTTGTTGTGAAACTTCAATCTTCATTGGTATGGACAACGATCTTACTTTTCTAGGAAACTTTTCGGATTCCTGTCTTCTAACCGGTTTTGTAGAATCAGCAACAATCATATTGATTAACTTTAAAAACAAAGACCGCAGGAATTTTTGATCGTGACTTCTAAAATAAAGTGAAACACGTAATGTTTATACTTTCTATTCTCATCGTCGTACTTATAAACAACATGCTCATTTTTAAGCAGTAGCAATGTGTAAGGTGTGCTTAAAAGCTGTGCTTAATAAACAATAACTAGTTGTTTGTATCAAACAACGTTCACAAAGATGAAAAAGCAGCAACTTTTTTAACAAAATACGACTGGCAAAGTTAAAGGAAATTTATTTTTGATTTCTTTCGAAAGGAAAAACTTAAACACAGTTTAGTACTAGAACTTGAAACGAGTAATAAAATTTAGAAAATGACTTGCCATTTTACGACTAAAAAGATAAAAACTCATATAAACATATTTTTTAAAACTCAGCAACATTCTGATTTAAAAAATACAATCTTCATTTTAGATCAATCATTCAGTAAATCAAAACAATAAACTAGTAGATGTAAATACAGAGGAAAATTTGTTTTTTTAAACTAAAACTCAGACGTTATCGAAAGCAACTTTTCTGCTGTTGTAATTCTAAATTCTAATGCGGTTCTTATTTTACGTTTTTATGCTTAAAAAAAATTAATACTTGCGCACTTTTGGCGACTTAATAGGTTGCAATTTTGAACTAAATACTGCATTCCCTGACGAAAATATAACAATAAAACTTATATTTTTTACTTTTTCATCAGAAAGAAATCAACTCCTAATTAATAAACAATATTGTTTTAAAATTTTAGAAAAAAGTTTTTAGAAATCCCAGAAAATGTATTTATTTAAAAAAAAACTCCTTTTTTTTATTCGCAAGATTAAAAATAGAAAATTATATATTATTTTCATAACAGAGTTAAGACAAAACCGAGTTTTTTAAAACTTTGTAATAAAACTCAAGAATATAAAGTAGAATAAGTGTTTTACAAGCAAATTAAAATCTGCTTTTACTGTATTATTATGAAATTTATTTACTGATTTTGTACTAAATACAAATGCAATTAAATCCTTATATGCAATAAAATACTATAATATCTGTCATACTCTAAGTTTAATTTTTTATATTTAAGACTAAAAAGTTTGTAAAAATTAAAAAGACTTAAAGTATTAAATTTAATAGAATGGCTGCAGCTTTAATTAGAAGGCTGCAGCAGCAATGTTGTATGTATAACCTTTTCTATGGATTAATTTTTTTTAAAGTGATAAATTTATAAATGCGCATGAATGGTTGCATCAGACTCTTAATTTTCTCTCAACTGTTCATAATACTATTTTTAACTTTTTCATAAATTTAGGCTCCAGATCCGTTTATTTTAGTTATTTGCTTTTAGACAAGTTTATTATATATTTTCAATACATAGTTTTAAGTAAACATCCTAACTTATTATCTCTTGTTGAACATAAATATATATACATATTTAATATAAATGGCTAGTTACTACAAAAGCAGCTTAACTCTGTATTTTTAAAAGCTAGAGTTAAAACACGCATGACTTATTCTTACTACGAAATAATGCTGTATTAATTTTTTAATAATAATTCCTGATAATAGTTAATTAAACTTTTAACGAAAAATACTAAACTTTATTCATTACATAAATATGAAAAATCTTGAAACGTAAAAAATAAAAGTTAAGAATATTTTTATTTTTATACTATGACTTAGATTTAAAATTAATGTATCATATATAGTTTCAAATGTATCAAGCTACTATAGTTTGGAAAAAATATAATAAATCTTTTGTATAACTAATTACTATCAAAATTTTACAATTAAAAGTTATAATACTGAAGAAGTTTAGTTTTGCTTATAAGTTTAATAATCCATGCTATAGTGACGCACCGTGTCATTTAGTCGCTGTGTCAAAGTGACGTATCGTGTCATTTTGTCGCTGTGCCAAAGTGACGCAACGTGTCATTTTGTCGCTGTGCCAAAGTGACCCTCCGTGCCAAAGTGACGCACCGTGTCGTTTTGTCGCTGTGTCAAAATGACCCTCTGTGCCAAATTGACGCACCGTGTCATTTTGTCGCTGTGCCAAAGTGACCCTCTGTGCCAAAGTGACGCACCGTGTCACTTTGTCGCTGTGCCATTCTGACGCACCGTGTCATTTAGTCTCTGTGCCAGAATGACCCTCCGTGCCAACGTGACGCACCGTGCCGAGGTGACGCACCGTGTCATTTTGTCGCTGTGCCAAAGTGACGCACCGTGCCAGAGTGACGCACTGTGTCATTTTGTCGCTGTGCCAAAGTGACGCACCGTGTCATTTTGTCGCCGTGCCAAAGTGACCCTCCGTGTCGAAGTGACGCACCGTGCCAAAGTGACGCACCGTGTCATTTTGTCGCTGTGTCATTCTGACACCCACCCTTGCTCGAAAAGGTAGTTTGAAACAACATATGTTAAGTAATAAGAAAGACTTCTAATGTAAAGTTTGCGGAAAATATTTCTCTAAAAAGAGCAATTTAAAAACTCATTTTGTTACTCATACAAAAGAAAAGACATTTAAGTGTGAGCTGTGTGACAAATCTTTTGCTCTAAAAAGTAGTGTAAAGACACATGTTAGATCATACTGGAAAAAAAAAATTCAATGTGAAGTTTGTAAAAAGAAATTTCCTAGAAAAAATAATTTGAAATCTAATATGTTGTTTCATACTAAAGTAAAAGCCCATGAATGTGATATTTGCAAGAAGAAGTTTTCATTGAAAAGTAATTTAGTAACTCATTTTAGAATTCATTTAGGAGAAAAATTTTATGGTTGTGCAGAATGTGGTAAATGGTATACACAATGTTCTAACCGCGATAGACATATACGTTCAGATTATAAGGAACTAACTAAGGAGAAACAATCAGATCTGAAGTGTAAAATATATAGAAGTTTTGATTATGACTACCTGGTATAAGAGAACACAATTGAAACTGAACAATTCTTACTTTTCAGAACAAATGTTTAAATTTACTGTTCTTATAATATAAGTTTTTTAAAATAGTTGCTACTTGAATAAAATCAATTTTTAGCCTGCTATATAATTTTACAATTGGTTTATAGTTTCGCCCGAATAAAAGATATTTATAATCTGAGTATTTATTATGTTTATAACTATAAGCATTTTTTTTATCTTTATATATCACTGTTTATATAGAAACACAACTTCTACCTACTTCTTTTTAAAATAGAAGAAAACTATTTTATTTTCTTAGTAGATATATATAGTACTTAAATCAGTTGCGAAATATAAATTTGAGTTGGTACTTCATCAAATAATAAAATGCACTTGTTTAAAAACAAATAAAATTAATTCTAGTACCATTTAATTATTTTGTGATTTAGTCCATACATTTTAAGAAACTAGTATGCTTTCACCTTGAAATAGAAAATTACAGTTTTTACGCTAAGTAACTAATACTTAACAGTTTTATGTTTTTACACATTTTGATGCTTTCTCAGGCTTCTAAGTAAATATATCACAAGCGTCTACCTAAATTGCAAAAACTGACAAATAGTAACTATTTGAGCAAAATCAAAGTTGTATGTTTAACATTAAAAAAAAAATAGTTTTTTCATTCTTTATGTTTATTAAGCAAGTATATGTTTATTTAACTAAGTGAGTTTATTTTTAAGGTAGCATTTTATGTGGCAATTAAAGCTAACGATAAAATTAAAAATAAAATATCTTATAGTATAAATTATTTCGTTAATACAAATTTTTAGATTTTGTTCTACTAATTATAGAAACTTAATAAGATTTAGAGGTAATAACTAATAAATATTTAGAAATAAGTTATATAAATTATGTTTCAAAAATCAAAACTATTTTGAAAAGTTCCATAATGAACTTAAAAGTTCTTGTCAGTGATTATCAAGGTCTTAAGTGATCATTGGTACTTTACTTACTTATGTTTAGGGATTTAACAATAATTGTCATCTACTACACAAAACATTTAGTTCATAAGTTGATTTCTTTGGTTACAACGACAGTGATTCAGTCTAAGTTGCAGTGTTTTTTGTCTGGCTATTCTTTAGATTGATTTTTAAGATTACTATTTTCCTAAATTAACGAACTTCTTTATATTTAAAATTTTTAAACAAAATAAAACTCCAATTATTAATTAGGGGTTTTTATTTTGTTTTCTAAAAAATAGCTAGTAAGTTATAAGTTTTATCCAAATGTTAAAATGTTGCAGTTTGTATTTTATGTTATTTGTTTTAATATTTATGAAATATACTTCAGAAGTTTACAAATTATTACAAGTATGTAAATATAATTTAACATCCAAAATTTACTAATTACAGAAACAAATCTTTAATTCTGTTATGACTTCTATTTATTTATAGATAAATTTAAACTCATGAAACATTTAAGCAAAAACTAATATTAACAACCTGTTAATTAGAATATTTATTATAAACATACATACCGAACAAACAAAAAATTATTTTTCTATTAAATATTTAAACTCAGTTTTTACTTACTTATAAAAAGTAAAGATTAAAATTTAACTACTTAATTTAATTTGTAATTAATGATACAATTTTTTTTTGTTTCTACAGAAAAAACTTTAATTTTTGTATTATTAAATTATTAAAATTACAGCCTTATAAAAATAAAAGTTACATTATTTTTGACCTGGTAGTTTCACAAAAGTTTACTATTCTAACAACAAATAATCATACAGACGTAGGAGTTGTATTCATACAGACTACGTCATAAAACAGTACAACTAGTAAAAATGATAGAAGTAAAATGTTACCTTGATTACCAAAAAGTGTTTCAAAATTATTTCTGTATCAGATAATCATAAACAATGCTTCTATAAATTTTACACTTCAGTTCTGATTGTTGTTCCTTAGTAAGATCCTTATGATGAGTACGTATATGTTTACATCGTTTAGAACTGTTGGTAAACCATTTTCCACATTCTGCACAACCGTAAGGTTTTTCTCCTAAATGAATTCTAAAATGACTGACTAAATGATATTTATGTAAAAACTTCTTCTTGCAAATATCACATTCATGAGCTTTTACTTTATTGTGAGACAACATATGAGTTTTCAAATGATCTTTTCGAGAAAAGTTTTTGTCACAAACTTTACACTGAAAGTCTTTTTTTCCACTATGAATTAGCATATGAGTTTTGACACTACCTTTTCGAGTAAAAAATTTGTCACACAGTTCACAACTAAATAATTTCTCCTTTGTATGAGAAACATAATGATTCTTTAAAGTTTCTTTGAAAGTAAATTCTTTTTTACAAGCATAACATTGGAAGTCTTTTTTACCACTATGTATTAAGGTGTGTCTTGTTAAACCTCATTTTTGACTAAAACCCTTATTACATACGTCACATTTAAATGGTTTGAACCCAGAATGAACTCTTTTGTGTGTAATCAGCTGTGACTTGTATTTAAAAGTTTTCTTACAAACATCACAAGAAATATTCTTCAAATTGTTTGTAATGTTTTCATTGTTTTCCATGTTGAAAAGGTGTTTACAAATCAATAATAACTAAAAAACAAGAAAATCATTAGTTAATATAAAAAAAGTAAATAATATTGAAATTAGAATCAAGCGAAACTATGTTTCTGAATTTAATTAATCTTTTAAAGATTCATGGAAATTACGTTTTTTTTCTTTTAAGTGAACAACTTTTTAATTAAACATAAAGTTAGAGTTCAAAAGTAATAAAATTTTACAAAGCTAAATAGTTTTTTTTTAATTGAGAACTATTTTTTTTTCAGTTTTAAACAGCTTAAGTTAATTGATCAATACAGAACTTGTCATACTATTGGAGAATGTAGTCACCTTTTTTTTATTGTCTTAATACACATTTATCCAGCCTTGTAACAGAATCAAACAATTTTGTTATAAGCAATCAACTTAAAAAACTCTTTTTCAGTTTATAAATTAATTTTTAGTATAGAAAATGTATAACAAAAATAATAAAAAATATTATATTGCCTCGACATGTCCTGTCCTAGACATTTTAATCGTTGAGTAATACGCGAAGACCGAGAGGTCTTATCATGCACCAAGTCCAAAGACTAAAATTTTTCAGCGTTTTTTGTCAATCAACAAATTTTAATTGCCAACTCATAGTTTATTTTTATATGACAAAATTCAGTAAAACGTTTAATTGCCTTTACATAACAATTTTAAATTTTGCTGTATTATATAACGGTTAATTTTTTACCTTAAATAATTCAATTCTATTAATGTAACAACAAGTTTGCAAAAAATTTTTATCAGTACTTAAAAAAAAGTTGAATAGTCTTTCTATTTAATATATATTCTTAAACTTTACTATACTTAAGATAGTATAAGTTTATTGTTTCTGATAAAACTGCTGAAAAGTTTTATATATTCTTAGCAATAATTAGGTTCTTAAAATAACTATGTTATATAATTATTAATTTATTTTTTTCGGGAATTCATACTTAATGTCTTAGATTTTACTTTAGATTACTTTTACTTTTGTTAATCGAAATTTAAATGGTAAAAATAATTATTATTACAGTTAAATTCATTAAAAAACAGAATATGTTATTAAAAACTTAAGGCATTAATTTATGCTTAGTTTTCGAACTTTATAAATTACAGCTTATAATAAAGAAACAAAATTGACATCAAAAATAAATAAATGTTTAAATATTTAATTTTAGTAAATTAATAAACTCATAAAGTACAAATAAACTTTAAAAAAGTCAAATAGAAGAAGTACATTTATGTAAGATGTTTTACTAATATTAATTCTTTGAAACAATCTGTCACTTCTTTTCAATTTATAATTTTAATTAAGTTTTATTATTAATATTTTTATTGGAGTTTTTTGTGCGAAGTAGACTCGGGCATTAAAACCTGAGCCGCTTAAACAATACACACGAAAAAAGAAATAAACAAATTACATTTAATGAAAATTAAAATCTAGAAATAACTTAGTAAAAAATTACAAACAAATAGTCCTAGATGATCAAATATAACTTGGTATGCACAAAAAACAAAAAAAAAAAACTAAACTAAAGTATAACAATTAGCACTTAGTAATTAAATAATTAACTTAGTATCAAAATAATGTGAAAGATATTGCATTTTAGTAAAACAAATATATCTAATATTTTTATTTTCATTAGTAGATATCTATGATTTCATTGTAAAAATTCATGTAACTAAAAGAATTTAAATCTTAATGGAATGAAAAAGTATTTATAACTAGTTGTATACTCGATATTAGTTTTATTAGTTTTATATTTATCTTTATGTACCAGGGCCGGCTCTAGATTGGTTTCCTAGAGCTTTTACTAACAAAAACATGAAAAAACAAAAGTCATGTTTATGATTTTGTTGTTTATTTAATTAATTTACAAAAAATATTTATTTAATAAAAAAATGTGAACTTTTAGTACTTTAATATTAACTAATATAAATTTAAATCAAATAATTAAAACAAAGAAATGCAGCAGTTAACGGAAAGTTTGTTTATATAAAATTGTAAATTACTACTAAATCTACTTTTATCTACTTCTCTAAATTTGTTGTATTAGTTTTGGACATACTTTTTTTCTAGTTGCTTATGACAAAAATTAAAAATTGTATGATCAAGACGTATTTTTTAAATACTAATGAATGTAGCTACTAAGTGTGATAATTTAAAACTAAAGTTTTTATAGTCAAAATAACTAATGTGCTTTGTAATGTTTACGTTTTGTAGTTATGTTCAGAAAATACATAAGTTTTAAGTTTTGCTTGTGCTTTATTACTGAATTTTTGAATTATAAATACAAGTTTACAAAATATTTGCACTATAATGTATTAGTATTATTTTAGTTCTTTAAGTTAAAATAACTAAATAAAAAATATGCACTAATTTTATATGTAGAATAATAAAATTGGAACAAACTAAACTGTTTCGCAATTAAATGATAGTACTGCTACAACACAATCTTACCTTTTGTAACGACTTATTCTATTTTTCTGTTTTTATATAAAATGTAAAAGTTCACAGAAAACTATTTAAACATTAAAAAAAAACAGCCTTTATTTTAAATACATCATCTGTAGTATCTACATACATTTCAAATATTAAACATATACTTCATCAAAAAACTAAATTAAATATTCTCTAACTAAAATAAATTTATTTTTATTTCACCACTTAAAATATCTTTATGCCTACCTACTTTGAATAAATATCGTTTTATACTAGTTTATTTGAAAGTTACATTATTTGCAAAACAAAAAAAATAGTTATATTTGAGTTAGTAGTACTAATACTAAAAGTATTTTATTTTTATCACACCAAGTTATGATGTTTAATGTTACGTTACGCTGTGTATTTGAAAAAAATATTTAAAGTTTTTAACTTACTAATTTCTTTAATTTGGATGTACTCAAATAAAAGGGTACATTCATTATTGATTAGTCATTTTTAATTGATATCATAAGCTTATATTTGCGATAAAATGATCATTAAAACAACTTGTTAGTAATTTTAGTTTTAAAATAAAACAACAACTGACGCGGAATATAATCAATCGTTTAGCATTGGTAAAATCTAGTTACTAAGCTGGAATATTTTCTTATTCAATTATAGATTGACAGTAATTTTAAACGAAATTTTTCTTTTTTTTTCTTTTAGTTGTTGTTAATTTGTTAATGGCATGAAATCGTAAGCATGTAAAATGTTGATAATGTTAAAAACAGTTTGGATTTTTTTTTAAGTTTGTAAAAAAAAATCAAAACTAAGTCTAATCTGATAAGACACAACAGAATTCATTCAGAAGTCAAACAATGAAGAAAATGTTAAGTATGGGAATAAATAAGCTTAAGTTATAACTTTTGAAACTCGAAATATATAATATTTTTATGTCTTAATTTAACATACTTAACTTTCCCAAAACTCAGTTTGTACTTTTTTAACTTCTATTGTTAAATTGTTTTTTTATCTGCTTTATACAAGAGTTAAAAAATCAGACTTAAAAAATATAAACACAAATGTATGAAGAATATTTTTTTTTAATGTATAAATTTACTTTGTGAGTTTGATGATTACTTGTTAAATGTTTACAAGTTTTTTAAATTAAACGATTTTATTATAGCAATGGTTATTTGTAAATTTTTTGTGAACATGGAAAATAATGAGGCTGTTAAAACGAATTTGAAGAACATTTCTTGTGATATATGTGGGAAAACTTTTAAAACTAAGTCTAATTTGACAAGACACAATAAGATTCATTCAGGAGTCAAACCATTTAAATGTGATGTTTGTGAAAAAAGTTTTGCTCGAAAAGATTGTTTGAAACAACATATGTTGGTACATAGTGAAAAAAAGAATACCAATGTTATGTTTGTGAAAAATATTCTGTTTGTTGTTCTGTAGAAAATATAAGTCAAGAAAACATAGATCAAAGCAAATCCGAGCTATTCCAGTTCAATATCAATTTTGAAGAAAGCCAGAGTACAGAGGGAAATTACACAATGCTTATTCAAAAAGAATCTTCCTTCTATAAAAACACAGAACGTTAAAACTTTTCTTGACATCTTTTTTCTGAACTTTACCAGAAAAGACAAACTTTTACAGTGGTATGTTTGCTTTTCTCAGATAAGGGATACTACTTAGAGATTTGCAAACAGGAGGGGTAAATCTTCTTAGTAACTTACGATTTTGAAGAGTTAAGCGACCTGATTTATCAACCTTGTCAACACATTGATGGCAGTCCTTCACTTCCACTACCACTCCACTTTTCCCCTACTTGCTAGGAAAGTTACCTGTTCGATAAAGTATCACGACACGATCACCGCAATTCAGTGGTGGCAACGATTTTGCGTTCTCACTTATATTTTCCAGAGACTTTACAAAACAAATACTGAGAGATTCTTCCTTTTTATTCCAAACGTCACGCCAAATTTTTGAGATCTGCGGGATCTGTAAGTCATAACACTCTTTCTGACGTAAGATAATGGCTTCTTATCATTTAGAGGTAGGTGAGGATTGCTTTTGGATTTGTGCGGTTTTTGTCGCCATCCAGTGTGTAGAAATACATTTTTCTGTCCCTGTACATCCTTTTTCTTCTTTACGGTTTTACGCTCGAACATATTTTTCCTATTACCTCGGATGCAAAAGCTATCAGAATTTTGTGTAGACAATCCACCAACCAGAAGTGCGTTTGATTCATCAGCTTTATTTTGGTGACTTAGATAAACTTTTTTACGGGACTTTATCAACCATTGTTTACAGGAAGAACACTCAATATACCTCATATTTTTACTGCTCCAAACAAATTTATCAGTTTATTTATTACATATGCTGCAAGTTATTTTACCACTTGGTTTTTGTGTGGTTTTCTTTAGAGATTTGTATGAGAAAACTGAGGCTGTAACAGCGGGGTTTTGACAGTGCATCACGTGCCATATCTTTTCTTTCAATAAAACCGATTGTCTCATTGACATTTTTCTCATCTAGATTTTTCCATCCTAGCACCTCTTTACGGATATCCTCATCGGCTAAACCTGTTACTATGACATCTTTTAGAATTATGTCTGTAAAGTATATCATTTGATTACAGCCATCCTTTGGGCATTTACATGTGTACGAGCATGTACTGGCTTTTCCCTTTAAACATGCAGCAAATGATCTAGTGTTTTCAGTCAAATCCTGTCTTACACTAAGAAAGTCTGATCGTCGTACAACAACTGAAACAGGAATAACTGCAAGCTGCTTGATCATCCTTAAAAGCTCTTGCTCACTTAAATTTACTACATCTTCATGTGCCTTCAGAATAGCATCGCCTAGATCTTCCTCACAGCACTGGTATAGTTGACGGCCTTTTTCTACCTCTGTCATCTCTATGCTATCTTTAAAAATAGTCCACTTTTGTACAAATATATTCCAACCCTCTTCATTGCAGTCTGTCCCTATTCGAGGAAGGTCCATTTTTGGAGGCTTTGGTTTTGAAGAATTTGCATTAATGTGAACATTGTTATGGATGATAAGCAAAGAGGCAACTACAGAAGCATCGACGTCTGGTGTTTCATATGTGTAACTCTCAAGAGGGCATTTAATCACGGGCATTGTTGATTCAATTTAGTAAGACTTTATCATAAATAAATATACCTTTCTTGGTTGAGTTTATTCACAAACTAATTAAAAGAATGATAAAGTCTGTAATACAAAACATAATTAAAACTAGGTAAATACTTATACACAAGTTATTATTTGTTAACTATGAAAATATTCTAAAGACGTTTTTTGTAATTTTAATTCTAACAAACTAATTATTTTAAGGTAAGAAAACGTATGTTTTATGAATTAAAATGTTAAACAAACTTATTAAATTACAATAGTAAATTGTCCAAAAAAACATGTTTTTTAAACTACGTTTTTATTATAAGCAATTATAAAAAACTTATAATAGTTTTACAATTTAAATGAGGTTTTATGTACATCTAACCAAGCTTCTGTAAATCATATTTTACAGAAGAAAACTGAAAAGCAATTAATGCTATTTAACTATTTAAAAAATATCAGTACCAACTTTAAATTATCTAAATTAAAAAAAAATCCCATCCAATTTTTAGTTAAACAGGAACTGACTTAAATTTTATTTATTAAATTGTTAAGTATAAAGCTGATTATACGTTTGAAAGCAATGAATTACAAAAAATAACAATTAGACTCTTTCTGTACAATCGTAAAATAACATTATTTTAGTTACACAGATATTGAAATTCTTGTATCCTTATTTACGGTACTACTAGAGAAATTAATATTAAACTAAACCTCATGTTTACAATTTAAAGCAACAATTGTTTTGCATACAATAAAAATAAGTTTATTACCACTCTAAAATTGTTTTATTACAATTTTGTCAAGATGAATCATGTTTAATAAAAGCAGTATATCTTTATCAAAAATACATTTTTACTTTTTTCAACTAAACTTGTATTTAAATCAGTAAAATTTTAATAACTTTAGCAAAGTTTAAAAAATCTTTTATTACAATACAACGAAACAGGAAAAAAAATTTTATTAGCTATAGAAGATCATAATTTATATTTCAAGTAACTTATACTTACTAATTTTATACTTTACACATATTTATCTTTTATCAGGCTTCTAAATAAACATATTACAAGTGTCTGCGTAATTGTGAAAGTAAGAAAAAATGAGAAATATTAGCTTTAAAACACAAGTTAAGTAGTAATATTTAATTTTTGATAAAAAATAAAACTATATTAGGTTTTTAAATATAACAAATGTCTTTATCTAAAATAATTTTATGGCAGTATGCAGTAACAGCAACTTTTTATGTAATAATTTAAGTTAACGGTAAAGTTTATTCGATACATTATTGTTTATTAAAAGGTTTAAAACCAGTTTTTAGATTTCGTTTCCATCAATTTTGATAAAACATAAAAGTTTAAAAATTTTAGAGATATTTTGACAAAAGTAAAATTGTTTTGTGTTTTGTAAACAAATGTGTTATAATAAAAAAATTAAATTTTATTAAGGTTTTTGAAAAACTAATTTAATTAACTTTGTAAATAGTAAGCTATAAAACGTTATTTCCTTGTTATGTTTTATTCTAAATTGTTAAGCAAAGACATCAAATGCGTTTATTTATGTTTTAGTTATAGAACATTAATGTTAATTATATATCTGCCGGATTTGAACATAACTTGACGAAAAGAGAATCATGTAAAACTGAATTTACACATTAATATAGTTCTGTGAAGTTCTATATTAAACCTTCAAACATTTATAAGTTTAAAAGATTTATACATTTGCTTAAATTTTTTAATTCACTTTCTTTTAACAAATATTTTAAGAAACTCGACGTAAACTGTTAAACAACTAGTCTAGCTTTAATCAACATTGTTAACTTTAACCAAAAGAACTAAATAACATTGATAATTTATTTATTAAACATCCTTAATGTTTTAAAAGAAGCTAGTAATTAAAAAGATAATTACGTGGTTTTAATTGTAATTGTTATATTGGTTATTTGGTTAAAAACTATAACAAAAGTATCTAAAAGTAAGAAAGTAATTTGTTTTTATAAAACGTAACATTTATGTTTTTTATTCTAATTTACATTTATCTACTTTATCTAACTCGTAACCCTATAGGTAGTTATAAATAAACACTAAATACAAACAGTATCAAAGATAGACTTAATAGCATATAACTTATATAATAAAGAGCACAGCTAAGTTTACAACCTTTTGTTCAAAAATTTATTGCAAACATACATTACGAATAATTTAAACAAAACTAAAGCAGTAAAAACAAAAAAGCTTTTTTTATTTTGATAATGTAACTTTTTTACTAACTTAAAAATAATAAAGTTTGTAAAGTTGAAAGTGCAAAATGTGTATTGTTAGGGACCTATTTAGTCTGTAATTTTTTATAAAACTATAACTAATAAAACTGATGGTACACAAATATAATTTTTGATAACTTACACGAAAGTAATATAAAGCTAACCTGTAGACTCAATTTTGTTTTAAAGATTCCCTTTTAAGAAGTTAAAAAAGCTAAATCAATGGTCTCCTTCATCAAGATTTCTCAAAATGCTACCATTAAAACCGCCTAAGACCTTTTTTGGTTCTTGATCATTAACTTTAGAATGTCTAGTGTAAGTTTTAAATTATTGCCTTGTTGCTCTAACGGTTAAAACTAACGATAAAATTTTCACTAAAATCTCTTATATTGTAAATAATTTAAAAAACAAAGTTCAAGTTATAAAAAAGTTTTATTTGTATTAATTTAATATTATTAATTTATGTGAGTAGTAATTTAGATTGCTGTTATGTTACACAACGTTAAAATCAAATATGTTAATTCAAAAATAATTAAACAAAATAATTAAACTAAGATACTGATAAATATGAGTAACTTGTAAAATTAAAATCATAATTATAAGTTTATACTTTACAGACTAAATTGTTTTAGGCTACTGATATATATATATATATATATAAATATAGCAACATTTAGTAATACAAATGAGGTTTTAATGAAATTTATCATAGAAAAAAGTAGCAAACTAGCAATATAATCTATGTCGTTCTTGATTGAATTCGCTCTTTCTAATCTTATTAGTCTTCTTACATATATTTTAACTAAGACTTAAACTTGTTACGGAAACTTGAGTTTTTTATTAAATCAAGGTATGATGTTGAAAATCAATATTTATAGCTAGTTTTTTAATTTTCAAAAATAAAGTGTTCAGGTTTTTATATTAAGCTAATTCAAAAGTTTTGCAATGTTTAGTAACTGTTTCATAAGTTTGTATTTATACAATAATACAATGAAGTTTTTACAGGTTTAAAAATAACAATAGACTTATTAGACCTGTTAAATATTATTATTGTGTATTTTGTTCAAAAAGACACTTCATTATAAAAATATTGTGAATAATATCTACTACATTTTCAACTAAAATTCAAACATTAAGGCTAAATATGTTTATAATTTATAAATAGGCTTTTAAGAATTTAAGACAAAACTTTGGTTGTTTTCTATCAGTTTTTGTTATTTTGTAAACTAAAGTGTGAACATGGAAAAAAATGAAACTGTTGAAAACAATTTGAAAAAAAACTTTTGTGATGTTTATAAGAAAACTTTCAAATACAAGTCACAGTTGATAACACACAACAAAATTCATTCAGGAATCAAACCATTTAAATGTGAAGTATGTGACAAGAGTTTCGTTAGAAAAGGAAATTTGAAAAAACATATGTTGGTACATAGCCAGAAGAAAGATTTTCAATGTCATGTTTGCCTTAAGAATTTTGCTCGAAATGGTGACTTAAAAAGGCATTTTGTAACTCATACGAAGGAAAAAGCATTTAAATGTGAACTGTGTGACAAATTATTTTCTAAAAAAAGTAATTTGAAAGTCCACATGTTAATTCATAATGAAAATAAAAGTTTTCAATGTGAAGTTTGTTATAAGAATTTTGCTCGAAAATGTCAAGTAAAAGTTCACATGTTGTCACATACTAAAGTAAAAGTTCATGAATGTGATATTTGCAAAAAGAAGTTTTCACTTAAGGTTAATTTAGTTACTCATTTTAGAATTCATTTAGGAGAAAAACCATATGGTTGTGCAGAATGTGGAAAATGGTTTACTCATAGTTCTAATCGTTGTAAGCACATACGTACTCGTCATAAGGAACTTATAAAGGAACAACAGTCAAAACTGAAGTGTAAAATATATAGAAGCATTGTTTATGATTACCTTGTGTAATAAAAGTGGTGGAAAACCTTTTATTTTATGTAGATTTTATTTAAACAGTTTGTTCACAAGAAGATCATTTATTTGCTTTTTCTGGTTATTTTGTTTTAAAACTTCAAAAACTGTACGCAAGTTACATAAATTTTTATTATAATTTGTTTAAAAAAAATTTCAAAAATTTGTACATATCTTACTAGTTGTAAATATTCTTACAAGACAATTATTTGGTTGTTTTAAGATTTTATCATAAGATTTGTTTACATAATTATAAAGTTATAAATAGATTTATGTCTATGGTTAACTATTAAAATATTAATATATATAATATTTTATTGATCACAAGTATAAGTTATGTGTAAACCACGTCGTTAAAAGCTTTTTTTGAGCTTTTGGTTAAAAAAATTAAAACTTATATCTACTATTCGTATTTTTTTAATGATTTAGTTTTTAAAAGTATAAAATTGAAATAATAACTTTTTATACTTTTATTAGTACTAAGAAATTAAACTTCATTCCACTTAAGTTTTAATGCTTTAATTTACTTTTTGTTATTACTTTATCCAAACCTAACTTAAAGAAAAGAATTGTTGAAATATACTCGTGTCGAACGGCACGATAATTGCTTTTAATGGCTATTAATGGCTTTTCCATATTTAATTTAAACTGCAGGTCGACGTACTGTAAATCACGTTTTTTTTTGAATTAATATTTATTTTTGTTATTTGTTTTATACTTTTGTTTTTCTTTAGTATAGTTAAAAATAATTAAGCTAATACTTGCTTCCGAATATCATTTTGTTACACGTCTTTAATTAAAAGCGAAGAAGATTATGTGAATAGTGAAAATGAAATAAAAACCAGCTGGAATATAAAACTGGAATACTAAAATCTTATATTTACATTAGTATTAAGAAAAATAAGTTTATGCGAACTACATCTTTATTTATATTTTTAAGCCATCCAAACCTATATTTATAAAAGAACTGTTATGTCAAACGGCATAACTTATACTACAAGGCTTTCTTATTTCCAATATTTAGATGTATACTTTATTTATATTGCATGTTTACGCACTGTAGTTCACGCATTTTTTTGAATTTGTATTTATTTTTAGTATTTGCTTTAAATTTTTAGTTTTACTTAGTACGGTTGAACTTTAATTAAGTTTAAAATTGTTTCTTAAGTTTTTTTGTTTTAATTGTTCTTTAATTTAAAGTGTAGAAAATTTTGTGATAAGTTCAACTAAGTGAAATTAAATCAGCTGAATTTATAAAAATCCGTTATTAATTTATAATAAGTGTAAATAAATCAAAAAAATTAAAAAATGTACTTAAATATTTTTTTATTTACCTATTTATATTATAAATTAAAATGGTTTCCAATTCCTAGCTTGCTGTTAATAAGATAAAAGATAAGGAAAATAGTTATATAAAAAATATATAAATACTTTACATAATTATTACAATTTATACAATTACTTTTTTTAAAATGAGTTATCTAAATAATAAAATTAAAACATATAAAGTCGTATGCGAATATTTAAATATTGCTCATCCAAGTTAGTTTATTTATGTTGTAGTACTAATTATAAGTAAATGAAGTGATTACATTATTTTACGTTATTATATCTCAAAGCTAATAAATTAGTTACTAAAACAATGAATCGTTACCTAAACGATTATTACTTGGTATTTTTTATTCAAGTTTTGCTTATATTAGGTTTTGTGGTTATGATTTACTTTTGTCTTTCTAATTAAAATCTGTAAAAACTTGTTTTAAACTTATATATCTTGAAAGAAATATTTATCTTTATCAACAACTTAAATTATAATAGTTAATAAATGTATAGAAACTATCGAAATTGTTACCCTACTTCAAATTAATATACATATTTTTCAAAGTTTACTAACTTTATCGATATAAGATATAAATTACGTCTATTATTTATTAGTAATTTGTTTTTAACTGCATTACTTAATAAATAGTTGTTAAAAAACCGCTGTTTAAATTGCTTACAATTTGTCTAAAAATAAGGACGATTTATTTAATTCAATTTTAGAACTAGTGATAAAAAAAAACATTAACATACTTCATGATTATTATAAGTTAGTTTAAGTAGTATGTATATACTTTGAGCAGCTTATAAAAAAACAAGCATTATAAGGAAAAGCAAATCATATACTTAAAATAGACTTGCTTTGTTCAAAAGTATTATAAAACTTTCTCTTACACCAGGTAGTCATTAACAATGCTACTATGTATATTACTTTTCAGTTTTGATTTTTGTTCTTTACTAAGCTCCTTATGAGCAGTACCTATGTGTTTATTGCGTCAAGAACTATCAGTATACCATTTACCACATTCTGCACAACCATACGGTTATTCTCCTAAATGAATTCTAAAATGAGTAACAAAATTACAAAATTATGTTTATGTAAAAACTTCTTCTTGCAAATATCACATTCATGAGCTTTTACTTTAGTATGAGACAACATGTTGCTTTTTAAATTCCCTTTTTGAGAAAACATTTTCTCACAAATTTCACATTGAATATATTTAAGCTAGTGATTAGGCTACTGATTTATATAGCAACATTAAAAAGTACTTTGTAAACCAAACAAACATTTTACTAAATTATGCCATAGAACAAAATAGTTAACTAGCAGTATAATCTACGTCGTTGTTGGTTGTTTTTTATTTTTTCTAATTTGATTGGTCTATTTACAAAAATTTAACTTTTATCTAAATAAATTTATTGTGTAATTGTTAATTTCTTTAAATTTAAGACATAAAGTTGATAAATAATTTTTTAGGTTTATTTTAATTCTTATAAAAAAGCCATTTCTCAGTGGATCTTACCACGCTATTAATATTTAGCAAGGTCAAAATTTTTTACATGAAATCGGATAATAATTAAAATAATTAATTTGCACGTTTATTAGTGCATTTAATTTTAGTTTTTTAGTATTAAGGATAAAGTTATTAATCTAAAATTAACAAGTTGTATAACAGTATATGTAATGATTAGTAATTATCTTATTAAATACAAATTTATATAATAATACAAATAAAATGGTAACAGAATAAAAAGTGCTTATTTATCATTTTTAGGCCTAGATAGTAATTAACTTTAGTTTTTGGTATTTTGTAGATACTTTTCATTTCAAAGAATGTTGTTAAGAAGATATACTAAACTTTTAGTTTATAAAATAAAAATACTTAGCTTGAATATAATTACTGTTTAGTGTTTCAGAGCTAAAAAATTATTTTTCATGTTTTCTTTTAGTTTTTTGTTGTTTTGTATGGAATTGCGGTTATGGAAAAACACTTAACTGTTAAAATCAATTTCAGAAAAAAAATCTTGTGATGTTTGTAAGAAAACGTTTAACTTCAAGTCACATTTGAACAAACACTGCAAAATTCATTCAGGAGTCAAACCGTTTGAATGTGATGGTGGTGAAAAAAAGTTTTGCTAAAAAGGGTGATTTGAAAAAACACTTGTTAGTACATAGAGTTAAAAAATATTTTCAATGTCATGTCTGCTTATGAATTTTGCTCGAAATTGTGACTTAAAAGGGCATTTTGTAACTCATTCAAAAAAAAATTGATTTAAATGTGAACTGTGTTAAAGTAATTTGCTGTAAAATTAGTGTTAAGGCTCACATGTTAGTTCACAATGGAAAAAAAGACTTCCAATGTAAAGTTGGTGAATAGTATTTTTCTTTGAAAAGCAACTTATTTAGACATTTTGTTACTCATACAAAGGAAAAGTTATCTAAATGGGAACTGAGTGAAAACTATTTACTCTTCAAATTGATGTGAAAACTCATATTTTTGTTTATACTGGTAAAAAGAGTTTAAATGTGAAGTTTGTGCAAAAAAAAACATTCTCAAAAAAATCATTTAAGAAGTCACATGTTGTCACATACTAAAGTAAAAGCTGATGAATGTGATATATGCAGCATGAATTTTTTGCAGAAAAATAATATGGTCACTCATTTTAGAATTCATATAGGAGAGAAACATTATGGTTGTGCAGAATGTGGTAAATGGTAAGCACAATGTTGTGGACGTTTTATGCATATACTCAAATGAATATAAGGAACTAACAAAGTGACAACAATTAGAACTGAGTTGTAAAATATATAGTAGCATTGTTTAAGATTACCTGGTGTAATAATAAAAACCTCAGTACTGAACATAATAAATATTTTAAAACAACAATTTATAACAATTATTTATCCTAGTTTTATTTTATTTCATCTCTAGAAGTTAGTAAAATCGTTGCATTTTAAATATTAGTATTTTAACGTTAATAATATTTAGCCTCTCTTTTATTTCTCTAAAAAATTTAAAAAGGTTCATTAATTAACTTCGTTTATCACTTCATCAGAATAAACCCTATAAAAACTGCTAAAAATGCTAAAAACTTGCTAAATAAAATTTATTTGTATAAATAGTGCAGAGCTAATTGTTCGAATAATTTATAGGTGTATGTTTTTATCAACTTATTTCTATCGTCAGTAAAGTATTTTTCTTCGGTGCCAATATGATTAAACTGTAAAAATGGATGTAGTTGTAAACTTTTGAATTGACATTTGTCAATTGTAGTATTTTCTTATAGTTCTATATGTTATAAAATATAAAAATGTCTATGGTTTTTTTGGTTTAATGCAGACTTATTGAAACAGTTTCAAACTTATTTTCAACTTCATTTTCAACATATAAATTTAAGTTGGTATATGTGTTTATTTTTATTTTATCATGTCGAGCCCATTGAAAACTAAAAAGTACTTTTAAGATAACTAATGCGTCTTTTCAAAAAAAAATTTAGAAGAAATATTTTCAAACTAATTTCTTACAGTTTTACTTTATTGAAAGTTTTTATATACTTCAAGTTATGTTTGACAAGATAATATAATTTTTAGCAGCTATAGTGTAAATCTTTAGTACTTTTTTTATCTTGGAGCTTTTAAAAAAGTTATAATTTTATGAGGAAAACTGATTGAGAGTTTATACCGCTTAAGAATTACTTTAAAATCCAATTTGATTTTTTTTAATTTTATAGTAAGATCGATTTTCATTACTAAAACCATAGCTTGATTCAAGTTTATTCAAGAATAAAGACAAGAGGTAATTTGGTCATTTTATTTGTCGTTATTGAAACGGCTAATTGTTAAAAGTAAAAATAAAAGTTTCTACTAGTGTATAAAACAAGTACCTGCCGATTACGCACTTTTAACACAGAGTAAGCGTAACTAACCGACAGTGCGTACTTATAAAATTTTGGTTTTTAATACCTACATAAGCCTAACACATGTTCATTCTCATTACTATCGACATTTTATATTATAATTTTTTGTTTCATTCATGGGGTAAGTAAACATGTTCATCATTTTAGTTGATATTGCGTTTTTAAGCTAGTTTTACACTTAGTTTTAAAACATAGGGTATGTACATGTCAATTGCAATATTTATTATACTCGTTTATCTCAATATTTATTAATATTTTATTGCTATTCACAACTATGCTTAGAACATGAGGTATGTAAATAATAATTGCAATGTTCATTAACTTCGCTTATATAAACTTTATAATGTTTTAAGTACTTTTAAAACTTATCTTTTATTTAACGCAAATTTTTTTAGCTTTGTTAGTTAGTTTCCTTGAAAAAATAAACTGTGTAACAATAAAAAAAAACACATTTTATCATCATAAACTAGCCTTGGTAAAAAGTACTTAAAATAAGAATTATTAAATATGTTTTTTTATAATTTTAAATAAGTTATGTACTGTAAAAAATTTAAAATAAACTGTAGTATGTTTGTTTTAATAAATGAACTTAATACACTGTTTGTACTTTATAAACATTTCATATTTCCATTAGTATTGATTGAGTACAGAATAATTTTCTTTTAAAATACTTTTGTGTTACTACTTTAAGTCTTGTTTTTTTTAATTTTCATCAAAAAATTCATTTTGAAGACAGCGTTTGTCGGCTTAAAATATAATGTATCGGGTAAAAATTAATATAATTTATCTGAAACTCTTCTATTAACTATAAATACATAAATTTTTAGTGTTTTCTAGTTTCTGCATACTTTATTTTACATTTTGTTAAACTTTAGTTTTGCATTTTAAATATTTGTACATTCAATGATTATAGATTAAATAATCAACATGAATAACTTGTAAAACAAATTAGTATGTTTTAAATTTAAAACATAAAACGCTATATGTTTTAAAGGAATAAATAGTACAGAAAAGTTATTGAATTTTATGTAAAACAAAATTAGCGTTTTGCAAAAACAAACTTTAAAATAAAATTGTAAACTAGCATTATAAAATTTTTTATTGTTGAAGATTTTCAATTAAAAAAAAAGTATAACTTAAAATTTCTTTTACTAAATGTTGATTTCGTTAAACAATAAGCGTACTTGAACTTGCCGAAATCTTTTCTCAGCTTTAAAAAGTGGTCGTTTATGGATTTAAAAGATGAAAGTTAATTATTATATATGTTAAGATAGTACGACACCTTCAATATTGATTAGTATTTATTCAATAAGTTTATAATTGTAATGAAAATAATAAAAAAACTACTTAATTATTCTTTGGTTTAGTAAAATATAAATAATTATTATAAATAAATAAAATTATCTTTTATCTGCTTTCTATAAAACTTGTCTATTCAAGACATTAAAATTTATAAACGAAGTGTATTAAAACTAGTGATGTACCGAACTCACTACCCGGGTCCGGGTCCGGCCGGATATTGCCATTTTTGTCTGATATCCGGTTCCGGCCGGATTCTAATTTGAAAAAAAAAGTCCGGATCCGGGTCCGGCCGGATCCTAGCAGAGATCCGGCCGGACCCGGATCTAGTTAGTAAAAAAGAGCTAGAAGTTAGTAAAAAAGAGAAAAGTATTTTTTCAAAAACAAAACCTGTGTAAATTAATAAGAGTCATTTTCGTCAGTTAAAATTAAACACCTACCGTGATTGGCTGATTTTGTACACGTGACTAATTTACATTTATTTACATTTAAACTATGAAATAAACATTTCATGAAATGCAACTCTTTACATATGTTGTACAATTGAAAACTTTGGAATGAATACTTGCATTATTTATTGTTTAAAGTTAAGCTCAGAGAATATTTAGAGTTAATACGGTTTAATGTACAAGCCAATGAGAATCATATGACGAAATGTTTCAAACTAAATACTGATGCACCAAAACATCAAAACATGACAGGCAGTTTATATGTAAGCAGTTAGTTAGTTTGGTGTGTAGCTTGAAGCATCAAAATATCTTGAACTTTTTTGTGAATGCTTATTGTAAGTAGTGTTTTGTTTTAAAAGTGAATATTTCAACAGGTGTTTAATTGTTTAAATATTTAAGCCAGGTTTATAATTTAAAAGTTTATTAAAAATTTTACAGTTTCTTGTTTACTAAAAGTTTTATTTAATTTTTATTTTTTTGTTTTAAGTCTTTTGATATAGATTAAATAGCTTCCAGATTTTAAAGTGTTACCAAAGTAATTAATAATTTTTTATATGCTAGTATTTCTTGTTGTGTTTTATATAAAAGAATTTGAAAAAAAAGTCCGGATCCGGTTCCTGCCGGACCCGAAATTGTGGGTCCGTTACATCACTAATTAAAACTAAATCAATTAAAAAATATATATTAAAATTTACTTAATAAGTTTGATGATAATTTTCTAGAAAACAAATTTTTCTTATAAAACAGTTTTGCTTTTAGTTATTATTATTTTGTAAACTTATTGTGAACATGGAAAATTATGAAGCTGTTACAAATAGTTTGAAGAAATTTTCCTGTGATATTTGTAAAACAACTTTCAAATATAAATCACATCTTATTGCACACAAAAAGATTCATTCAGCAGTCAAACCATTTAAATGTGAAGTATGTGAAAAGAGTTTTGTTCGAAAAGGTAATTTGAAACAACATATGTTAGTACACAGTTGTAAATTAGACTTTCAATGTTATTTTTGTGGTAAATACTTTTCTCTCGAAAGAGCAACTTAAACATGCATTTTGAAACTCAAACAAAAGATAAAGCAGTGTAAACTGAGTGAAAAACTTTTTACTCAAAAATATCATGTGAAAACACATATGTTTGTTCATACTGGAATAAAAGATTTTCAATGCAAAGTATGTGAAAAGAAGTTTGCTAAAAAAGGTAATTTGAAAAGTCACATATTGTCACATACTAAAGTTAAAAATCACGAATGTAATATTTGCAGGAAAAAGTTTTCACGTAAAAGTAATTTAGTCACTCATTTTAGAATTCATTTAGGAGAAAAACCTTATGGTTGTGCAGAATGTGGGAAATGGTTTACTTACTCATCTAGTAGAAATTATCATATACGAACTCATCATAAGAAACTAACTAAGGTAGAACAATCAGAACTTAAGTGTAAAATATATAGAAGCATTGTTTACGACTACCTTGTGTAACAACAATTTTATAATTAAGAAAGTTTATAAATCAACAAGATGATTCTGTATCTATTCTTAACAATTTGTCAGGTTGCTTTGTTTAACAAAATTCTTGGAAGAAAAATATAAACAAAACGAAGAACAGTTTTTATACCTGTCAGCACCACTAATATTTCTTATGTTAGGTGTATAATTAATTGTCTAAAATTATTGTTGTAGTAATAATAAATTTATTTTAAAAAACTAAATGCAGTATATATTAATTCTAACTATAAGTTGAATTATAGTATTTTTTTAAATCTATACATATCGTTTTCTATATAAACATATTTAGATTTTTTAAGATTTTTCGTTAATTTCGTTTACTAAATTAAGAAGATTTTAAATTAAACAATAACTATTTCTCTTTATTGGTATAATTTTAATGTACTAAAAACCTATTTTAATTCTTATTTAAAACAAGTATAAGTTGTGTGTATGTCGTATGTCTAAAAAGTATATTGTCTTACAATTGTGTAACGCTGATATATAAAAAGAAACTTCTGAGCTATTATGTGGATTTTTAGTTATTGCTGTTTTTCATTATAACGTATAATTTATATATGCATACTACTCATTGTATAACAACTATTACACCTTTAAGTTTTTATTTTTATGTGGGGTATATTATTAATTGTCTGTATAAATAATTGCTTGATTGTTTTTGGTGTTGCTTAAACTAAACGTAGTATTTAGAAAACTTAATAGTAGTCTCTTCCAATGATTAAAATTAAAAATAGTATCTTTCCAACTTGAATAGACAAATAACTTGGTTTTTACAATTTTATCTTGAAACTTATTTACTTTGTCTCAAAAAACTTCAAGCTATTTTTTATTGATAACAACTATAAGTTGTGTATATACCATGTATATATTTAGTATATTTTTTAAGAGTTACATAAAGCTTTTAAATTACTAAATAAATTTCGGAGCTGTTATTTTTTATTGTTTTAATATGATGCAGTTTAGCAAACGTATTAAATTGAATATTAACTGATCATATCTACATCAGCATTTAGATATAAATAAACATGAAACGTAAACATTAATTGAAATTTCTGATGATTATTGGAAATAAAAAATATTCATTTGAAACAAAAAAAAATCGTATTTAGAATTTATAGTATAATTAAGTACGAAATACACAAAATATGAATCTAATATTGAAGGTTTCTTGAAACTAACTGAGAAGCAGATTAACAAACAAATGAGAAAGATATTTATCTATTTTTAAAATTTGTTTATACAAACTAAATAAACAACAAAAAAACGTTTTCAATGCTGAATATTAACCTCTTATTTGAATCGACGTAGTTCTTCTGTTATAATTTCTCAAAACGTGTAATTTCTTATAATGTGAAGTTGTTATATAATTTTTAAATCAAAAATTTTTAAGTATTGTTAACTTAAAGAATTTATAAAAAATAGTAAACATTAACTGTTTAATATTATTTTCCTTTAACGATTAGTTAACATTAATTTTTTTACTAAACGAAAATTAATCAACAACACTATCCGAGACAATCCTACAACTAGTTTCGTCCTATTATTCTTAAGTCAACAGCTCACCAGGCAGGAATAGTCGCGAGAAACCGCTGTTGTGATTTTAACCAAGCGACCGTTTGTGGGTA